>NC_050180.1:40056347-40191347 GCF_008315115.2 Sander lucioperca
GCTACTTTTAAAATGCCATATTTTCCCTCTGGGCTCACCAAAACGGACGTAAAGGCATATTAACCATTCACTGACTGCACGAGATCGCTAGTAAACATATTACGCTCTGCTAGTCTATCGTTCAGGACCAGACCCTGGAGCCTGGTGGTGGGGGAGTCTGTCCTTTCTAACTCCTCCCTGTGTGTCCAGGCCTCTGGGACACCACCTGAGAGGTTTCTCCTGTGCAGGACATCCCATAAGTCAGGAGAGGTGTAGTATCTCACCAGAGAAGGTAAATATGGTCATTTTTCTGCAAAAGAACTGCTAAAGTTTGAAGCTGGTTGGCATACCAAGTCAACAACATTTATTTAGTTCTTACTTGTTAATAGTGTAACTGTTATTTGTTAAATTATTGTAGTTATGTGTTAGGTATTGTAATTTCCCCTTGCGGGATTAATAAAGTATACATTAGTATTATTATTATTATTATTATTATTAGGTGAATTAGGTTTACTTATTATATATTTAAGTACTTTAAAACGTTAATATATTGTTAAATTTAAATACTCCATAAAAGAGCCTTTCTTTGATGTCATTTTTCAGTTTTTCAAGAATCGGTTTAGGAATCGGAATCGTTTTAAAAGTACCGGTTTGGCATCGGAATCGTAAAAATCCAAACTTACCCAACCCTACTGGTCTCCGTCCAGAGACACGGGACCTGGTGGTCCAGTTTATATATGTCTATGTGCAATCCACACTCAAACTGTCACCGGACGTGTGATGGGAACAACCATCTCTGACGTTGGTCCAGTATTGAGAGAGATCGCTGCAGTTGGCAGCGGAGAAACAAGCTACAACGTAAGTTAATAGGACGATTATCCAGCTTGTATTTACCTTCACTAAAGTTCTGTTTTTGTCGCCGACAGGTTCAGATTATTCTAAGTGTCTGACAACATTATGGAAAGGATTTCTAAGGAGGTCGACCTTTCTGTTAAAGAGTAAAATCCTTTTTTTAAACGTAAAACCATCCGTGAAATTGTGTTCGCTAAACCCACCAGACTCCATGTAAATAAACTGTCATTTTAGCATCGTAAAACACACTTCATTCAAAGTCGACAGAAACAAAATAAAACTATGAAAAGCCGTTTTGGGTCGTCTTTCCACTTTTCCAACCATCACAACTCTAGTGTTGGTTGAAATAAACACATAGTTTACCGATTTACATGTGAGGATATGTTGGCTCTATACACGCTAAAAGTACTGATTTTTTAAATGGAGTCTGGTGGGTTTAGTGTTAGCGACCTCAGAGCTGTTTCTGGTTTAACAGAAAGGTCTTAAAGAGGTTTTAAAGGTCTCTCTCTGTAGGGATCCTTCCCATAATGTTGTCAGACACTTACAATAATAATCTGAGTCTGTCAGCGGCAAAACGAGCACTTTGTGAAGGTAAATACAAGCTGGACAATTGCCCGATTAACTTACACTGTAGCTTGTTTTGCTGCTGCTAATACTGGACCAACGTCCGAGATTATTGTTCCCATCAGTCACATAGACACAGAAACATAGGAACAGTAGTTACCCTTTAATATACAGAAACATGCACTGCTAAAATTAATGCAGTGATAATGATGAGTTAATGAGAATCCCATTTCCTGTCCTCTAGCTGCAATTACGACTCATTTTTACTGGAATTGGCCGGTTTTCACGTGCTCGGCCATGACCGGCGACCGGCAGGTCAGTCTGACATATGGTGATTTCATGCCGGTCAACGCTACAACTAACTGACAACATAAGTTATACCAGTTACAGTTCTCAAGGATGCACACACACACGGACGCCACAGCACGGACGCCACAGCACGCTCTCTTTCTCCTTTCTCTCAACTTCTCCGCCGTGTGTCGGCGCTATTCTCCCACATGTAGGAACCTGGTGAATTAACCTGCAACATGTCAGCTGTTTGGGAATTCTTCAGCGTGTGTGCAGAAGATAACAAGTTTACAATATGCAACACCTCAAGGAGAAAGTAGGGCGTGGAGGGACGACACCAAAAACCTAAATCACATTTCTTTAGTTGGATATTGGACGTGAAAAGAAGGAAATGGTTCTAACATTGCTCTTTAGATGTGTGTGAATGTCCCACACCAGGAGTAATTTATATAGTTCTATTTTATAGTGATCCATTATCTGTTCAACACATGTTCTATTAAAGAAAAGATAGAAAATAAAAATGTGTGTGTGCTGTAAAGCGGTTAGAAAACATGAAATCAGAATCGGCTAAAATCGGTATCAGCTGGTCTAACTCAAAGAAAATCAGAATCGGCCTAGAGAGTTGTAATCAGTGCATCTCTAATTATTATTATTATTATTATTATTATAATTGCTGTGGGTGAAGTGTGGTACTGTACCTGCATGTACTTGTCTTTGATTTGCTCACAGGTGGAGATGCAGTTGGAGATGTAGAGGTGGATGAACTCTGGAGGTAAGTCCACAGCCGTGGTCAACCTGAGGAGAAACAAAGTCAGAACGGTACAGATCCATTTGACCGTGCGACGCTTCTGTCGCGCCGCGCTCCACTCTATTCCTGTGGGTGACATCAAGCGACTTCAACGCGCACGCAAAGCATCCTGGGAAGGCGGCGCTGCGCGTCCAAAAGCTGGCCGATGCCCATCTTTATGCAAATTAATCCGTTGAACGCGACGCGACTATCCAGTAGACGTAGACGAAAATCTTTTAAACTGACCTTTTGTTGATCTGAAATGAAGACAGATTCAGCAGCTGCACGGCCTATTTCTCTCTTAAAATGTTTCCAGAAACACGTTTCGATGAACTATTTTAGTCCAATATGAGATCGTATTCTCAACGAGCCGCCATGACAGTCTGTTGAAATTCTCGAGGAGCCAAACCCACGTCAGGCGTTCGTCCAATCAGCTGCCGGTCAGGGGCGTGGAGCATCAACCATGGATCTATGACGTTGTGTCGGACAAATGGATCTCTACCGGAAGACTAAAAGACTAACTTGGCCTGGTCTGATAATCTGGTTTAAGTCGCCAACTAGAGGCGCCAACACGCATCTCCACGAGCGTTGGAGCACAACACAGTATGGGCCGTGTGCTCCACTGGCGCAACACAACGGCTACGTACGTAGGTACGTGGAGATACCGACCCTACGCCGTGGCCTGAAGTGCACCCCCTGAAAACGTAACTACACGTCGCGGCGACGCAGACAGCAACAACTGTGATTGGTCGCTCGACCGTGGCTTGGTAGCGTTGCATTCTCACCGTGGTCAGAAAGAACAGGAGAGACTCTTCGTTTCTCTCACTAGGACTCTGGAGTCACTACTCACTCTCTCACTCACTCTACCACACACAGACAGACAGACACACACACACACACACACACACACACACACACACGCAGAGACACACACACAGACACACACGCAGAGAGACACACACACACACACGCAGAGAGACACACACACACACACACACACACGCAGAGAGACACACACACACACACACGCAGAGACACACACACACGCAGAGAGACACACACACACAAAGAGACGCACGCACGCACACACACACACACACAGACACGCAGAGACACACACACACACACACAGAGACACACACACACACACACAGACACACGCAGAGAGACACACACACACACACACACACAGACGCACGCACACGCACACACACACACACCGCACAGACACACAGAGACACAGACACACACACACACAGAGACACACAGACACACACACACGCAGAGAGACACACACACACACACACAAAGAGACGTGCGCACACACACACAGGGACACAGACACACACACACACCGCACAGACACACACACACACACACACACAGAGACGCACGCACGCACGCACGCACGCACGCACACACACACACACACACACACACACACACACACACACACCGCACAGACACACACAGAGACACAGACACACACAGAGACACACACACACACACACACACACCACAGAGCAGTGCTGACCTGTTGACGACCTCCATGGAGTGCAGAGACATGTCCATGTTGACGAGGACGGAGAAGTACTCAGTGATCTGGCTGCTCTGCATCAGCTTCAGCAGCATCTCTATGGCAACCAGCGGGTTGTTCTCCACCAGGTCGGGCAGCTTGGCCGGCGACAGACCGATGTGGTACACCAGCTTCAGATCTTTCTCCAGCTCCGCCAGCAGCTGGGGACCAAGACACCAGCAACGGTTCATTCAGAGGACAGACACAGCAGACAAAACTAATCCAAGTAAACACATAAGACAATACATTCAGAATAATAATAATAATAATAATAATAATAAGTATTATTATAAATATTATATAATAATAATAATAATAATAATAATAATAATAATAAGTATTATTATAAATATTATATAATAATAATAATAATAATAATAATAATAATAAAAATAATTACAATTATTATTATTACAATAATTAAAATATTAATTATAATAATAATTATAATACTAATAATTAAAATAATTACAATTATTATTATTACAATAATTAAAATATTAATAATTATTACTATAATAATAATAATAATAATTATTATTATTATAATAAGTATAATAATAATTATAATAATAATAATAACAAAGAAAATATGTAAAAAAAGGTTGTAATAGTTCAAGAAAAAAAGTTGGGAAAAATGTCAGAATATTTATTTAAGTTAGTGTGTACACACACACACACACACACACACACACACGCTGCAATATCAGTTACAGGTTGATCTCATTTGTAGTCATAATACATCAAATTATATTTGGACTACAAAAGAAAGAACTACAAAACCACAGAATAAAAAAAAAAAAAAAAAAGAACATTAGAGGCGTCACATGGACGTGGGAAAATTAAGATCTGCTTGAAATTATTTAAGACTAGAACACAATACCTCAGCGAATTTAAGACCTTTTAAAGGAACACGCCGACTTATTGGGCCTTTGTCTTATTCCCCTGGTAACCCCCAGAGTTAGATCAGGCCGTACATACCCTTCTCATCTCCGTGCGTGTTGTAACGCTGTCTGACGGTTCCAGCGGCATCAGGCCAGCACATAACATGCAGGTGAATGGTTCCAGTAATCTTACTGCTCCGAATAAGTGACATTAAACGCCAACATGTTCCTATTTACATGTTGTGATTTGTAGAGTCACAGCGTGTACAAATAACAAGGTCACATGACACACAGCCATCTTCTAACCGTATATAAACTGGGAACTATATTCTCAGGCGGAAGAATATAGTTGTCTGAGAATATAGTTATAGAATATAGTTCAACAGTTACACCACGCACGGAGATGAGAAGGGTATGTATGGACTTATCTAACTCTGGGGGATACGGTGAATAAGACAAGTCGCCGTGTTCCTTTAAGACCTAAAATTTAGATTTTGATTTGACTTTTTAAGACACCCCAGGCAGATTGCTGATTTTTACGGACTTGGACTACCTGGGACTGCTGCTGGGCGGACAGCGGGCTCTTGAAGGCCTTGGCCATGATGCGTTTGATCTCCAGGCCGGTGCTGTTCTTCACACACATGGAGCGATCCCATTGGACGCTGTGGTCCGGCTCGGTGGGGTTCAGCCACGCCAGCTCATCCTCGCACACGTGCAGCGGGGGCGGCGGCCGGATGAACTCGGGCCGGAAGTGACCTGAAGGGAGAGAGAGTTAGGACAAACATCTCACGGTGCTTTAACACTCACGTTGTTTTACTGTCTGTAAATCCACTCAACATACGTTCCTCTGAGTCACAATCATTCCGGTTTTCTGATTTTTTTAACGCAGAAATTAGGAATATTTTCATTTAAATGAGGCTTATTGACCATGAAGTCCAAGAAAAAAGTGTAAAACTAGTGGCAGGGTTCAACGTTAAGGTGTCCGGTTGGACAACTAAAAAAAGTTTGAATTTTTTTTTTTATCAAAAAAAATGTCAAACTTCGAAGACAAAAAAAAGGTAAAAAATGTAAACAAAAACGTCAAAAAAAAGGTCTAAAAAGTCAAACGTTGGAAGCACCAAAAGTGTAAAAAAAACTTTTTTTAGTCAACTTAAAAGTGTCTTTAAGACCTTTCTGTTTAACCAGAAACAGCTCTGAGCTCTAGCACTAAACCCACCAGACTCCATTTAAAAAATCAGTACTTTTAGCGTGTATAGAGCCAACATATTCTCACATTATATCGGTAAACTATGTGTTTATTTCAACCAAAACTAGAGTTGTGATGGTTGGAAAAGTGGAAAGAGGACCCAAAAGGGCTTTTCATAGTTTTATTTAATTTCTGTTGACTTTGAATGAAGTGTATTTTACGATGCTAAAATAACTGTTTATTTACATAGAGTCTGGTGGGTTTAGCGAAAGCAATTTTGCGGATGATTTTATGTTTTAAAAAAGGATCTTACTCTTTAACAGAAAGGTCGACCTCCTTAGAAATCCTTTCCATAATGTTGTCAGACACTTAGAATAATAATCTGAGTCTGTCGGTGACAAAACGAGCACTTTGGTTTTATGTCAGTTAGCCTAATAGCTGGTTTGATTTGCATTGAGAGATGATTTTATGGAAAGTACCCCATGCTAATCTCTAGGTATGGTGAAGGGTATGTGATGATGTGGGGGTATGGTGAAGGGTATGTGATGATGTGGGGGCCAAGGGAACTTTATCAGGATGCATAGTATCCTGGATCTATGAAATAACTGGCCTTTCAAAATAAAAGTCTGCCTGCCTCTATGGGAATTTAACATAGGGGTGTACTGACTTATGCCCCCTGTATTTTAAGGAAGAACATTTATTTATTTATGATACATTATTCATTCACAAAGAAAATTGGTGTCCTTAAAGGTTGGATTTTTCCTAATTTTTTTAATTAAGGCATTAAGATCAATTTCCAAAAGATGATTTTTTTTTATTCCTCTTTTTAGTCAACTTTAGCATTGATTCATTAACTTATGCGCACCACTGTATACACTGTATATATAGAGGTCTACTCCTCGACGCAGCGGCCGCAGGTTTGACTCCGCCCTGCAGCCCTTTGCTGCGTGTCATTCCCCCCCTCTCTCCCCTTCCATGTCTTCAGCTGTCCTAAACAAATAAAGGCCTAAAATGCCCAAACAAATTATCTTCTCAGTGGCAAAATAAGCACTTTTTTGCCACCTGGAACTATCACAGAGAAACTACATTTAGTTGAAACGCAGGTTCTGATTTTCTCAAACGTTCCCCTAAAAGGCCCAGACACACAGAGCCGGCGGCCAAACGTCGGCAGCAAAGCCAGCGTGACTGATCAGTCTCCCCGAGTTGATCAAAAAAGTTCCTCAGAACACCGAAGAGACGAGACGTAATACGTCTCCATAACAGCAGGCGGCGCTAATGTGGATTGTCGCCCAAAAATGAAAACCGGCAGCTGATTGGACGCACGCAGACTGTCATGGCGGCTCGTTCAGAATATGATCTCATATTGGACTAAAATAGTTCACCGAAACGTGTTTCTGAAAACATTTTAAGAGAGAAATAGGCCGTGCAGTTGCTGAATCTGTCTTCATTTCAGATCAACAAAAGGTCAGTTTAAAAGATTTTCATCAGATTTTGAGAGACTCTAGTCATCCCGCTCCCCGTTTCCTGGTTAGCTCTCCACCAATCAGATGGGTCATTTCAGTCCGACTGCCGGCAGTGCCCGCCCCGCCGTAACCTGACTCCGCCAGATGGATTGCTTCCCATTTGCTCGGCATGTCCATCTGGGAACTTTCCGTTGGAGAACTTTTGGGAAGGGGCGAAAATCCTGGTTAGCTGATTGGATAAACCATCTGTCTATCACCACCTATGTTGGTGATAGACGGGCCAAATCAACCAATCAGATCAACGATATATCAAACTCTTGCCGAAACCAGTCGGGAGAAGAGCAAACACATCTTTTCCTCCGAGAAAAGCCTCCAGTGCCGTTTTTTTGCTCTTCTTTCAATGAAGGAATACTTTCTAATTCAGATAAAACTTGCGCGATAGCTACGCTCATCTCATCCGTGGAAGCCGCCACGTTGTTTAGACTGAACAGTCGCTTCTCGTTGCGTCACACCTAAACCCGCCTCAAAACCAACGCTGATTGGTCGGTCGTTTGGCGAACGGCTCCACATTTTCTCTGCCTCAAGATGCCAGACTGATCTGCGAGTGAAAAACTGGAGCTCGCCAGATCAGGACGCTCTCACAAGGCTAGCCCCGCCGATTATATCTATCAAATCGGCCAAAATGAAGGCCGACGGCCCCTCGGACGGACAGAACAGACTCGAGTCACCGACCTCGCCAGACTGTCCAACGGCCGATTATCGGCTCGGTGTCTCAGCGCCTTAAAGTTCCTGTAGTAGAAACGTCCTGCATATGTAGCTCTCTCTACACATTTAAACCAACATCAGCATAAACACACTCACTCTCCAGTGGAGGGCGGGGCCCTGTGACCAGCGACTCGATGATCTGATTGGCCACGGAGCTGTCGAATCCTGAGTTGGAGGAGTCTGGATCGGGGTCGTTCAGGATGCTGGGGAAGCTGGCTTTACTCTGAGTGGGCAGCTCCGACTGACGCTCTGCACAACACACGAAACATTCAACATTAAAACAAACAGGGCTGATGGTGGGCGTGGAACAAACCTCTCTAATGCTCAAACTGTTCACTTATTTACGTTACGTCACGGCTCAACTGTCCCAGACTTAAAGGAGAATTCCGGTCGATTTCAACCCGTAGCTCTGTTGTTTGAAAATGTGGAGTGCTGTCAGTAGCAAGGAAAACTAAACCAATCGGTGCTGCCTACACCGAGTTATCCTCCTGCTTCTGTTAGCACCCAACAGGCTTAAACAGGGCACGTTTTAAACGTGTTTTTAGCCTCTAAACATGCTGAAATGTCATTACAAGTGCCTCCCCATGTGCAGTTATTCCTTCTGAGGGATCACTGTGAATCTGACTGGAATATTGGATTGTATGAGTTCGACAATCGACTAGTGTGGACTTGACCGGAAAACAGGAAATAGACAGAGGTATGTGCACTGGCTGGATTAACACAACTTTTATGCCTTTCTGTCACATCGACTGCAGTCAGATTCACACGTGGGGAGACACTTGGAATGACATTTCGAGCATGTTTAGAGGCTTAAAACACGTTTAAAACTTGCCCTGTTTAAGCCTGTTGGGTGCTAACGCTAGCAGGAGGATAACACAGTGTAGGCTGCACCCATTATTTTCGTTTTTTTTGCTACTGCCAGCACTCCCAATTTACAAACAACAGAGCTACGTGTTGAAATTGACCGGAATTCTCCTTTAAAGGTGCACTATTGGGGCGACCTCTAGCTCCCCCAGTAAGAGCGTTCGCCCCATGTTGGCTAAGTCCTGCAGCGGCGCAGGGTTCGAATCCAACCTGCTGCCCTTTGCTGCGTGTCATCCCCCATTTCTCTCCCCCTTTCGTGTCTATCCACTTTCAAATAAAGGGAGAAGCCCCAAAAAAATTATCTTTAAAAAAAAAAAAAAAAAAAGGTGCACTATTGCTGTTTTTCCATTACATGGTACCTGCTCTACTCGCCTCGACTCTACTCTACACACTCTGCGTCCGTTTTCCGTTGCAGATTTTAGTCCCGCCTCAGCGTGGCTGGTCGTTATGCCGGCTCGACGCACACACCAGCGCACAAGTATAAACATCAGGCCACTTGTTTGTTCTACAGTTCTGTGGAGGCTCCACGCAGAGCTTTCTCCGTAGCCTGTGTAATATGTGGCCTGATGTTTATACTTGTGCGCTGGTGTGTGCGTCGAGCCAGCATGTGTGTGTGTGTACGTCAGAGATGGGGACTCCAGTCTGAGACTCGGACTCGATTCGCACTTAAGTCGCGCAAACAGCTGACTTCAGACTTGACTCGGACTCGAGCTTCGAGACTCGTCAACAACCTGTTTTCATACAATTATTGCTTTTTAAATCTAAATGTATTAATGTATTTCTATTTTCTTTTATTGGCGCATATACGGGGAAACGTATGACGAGCTGTATGTCCCCTGCCCTTTGCCATAATGTGCAACGTAACGCATGCGCCGTCAAAAATGCATTGCAGGTGGTGATACCAAGTCCTCCCGGAGTTGTGCCTTTTGTCATTAGTTTTGCTTTCAATAACTTGGTAAACAGTGGCAGTAAGAGAACAGCTACATACAAGGTGTGTGGCACCAAGATAAATGATGCCGGATCAACAACGTCGGACTTCATCAGGCATCTCCAAACACACCCAGATAGGTCAGTCACTCACACGCTAATGTGAAAGAGACGTTAAATTAGCATATATATCGTCACAGGTAACACGCTAACCATCGCAAAGTGTTGTGCTAATGCTGGGAACAGGCACATTGTATCTTTATAGTTAGTAGTCGCTGAGGCTCAGACATCCATGGTGCACAGGAGGCGGGACGCACGGATCCATCTCCCCAGGAACAAACGCTGTGTCGGGGGGGCAAACTCATGTGATGCGTAATACGTCATCTCCATCGTTTGGTGTGAGGTCATAGAACTCAGTCCCAGTCAGTCTTTCTCCCGTCTGGATGTCCAGACAAAATCAAACGTGTTTGATGTTATCCTAAGTTTGAAGTCTTGGAAGTGAAGTTAAATCACGTGAACGTTGTCAACAACCAATGGGTGCTCTCCCTCCAGCACCAAACAGGAAGCAGCAAAACAACTAGAGACAGTTGTGCTTATGATTGCTATGGCGCCGCGCTAAGCTAAACGCTAAAGAGGGGAAGTTGCAGACTTTAAACCCTTCTGAAGCGAGTCATCCAACGGGAGTTTTACCGGCCTCCAGGTACTGGAGACATTCGTCTGCATGTACAGCAGAACATCTGCAGACTTTCCCTTAAAGTTACCAGCTAACGTTAGCCGTAGCTAGCTAGCGTGGTTACATTATTCAAAACACATCTAGTTGTAGTCTTGCAATGTGTGACCCTGAAGATGCCTGGTCTCTACATGTAATGACAGTCTTTGATGTTAGATGTGAGATGTTGTCAGGCTGTAGTCTAGTGTACGGTAGGCATTAACTAAAGGTCCTGACACACCAACCAGACGGCCGACCGTCGGCAGTAAAGCCAGCCGGACTGATCAGTCGGGTCCCCGAGGTCCAAAAAATGCCTCAAAACACACTGAGGAGACGCCAACTTGAGCGTACGCTCTGCGCGTGCGCGAAACGTAATACGTCTCCATAGCAGCAGGCGGCGCTGCTCTGTATCGTTTCCATTAACAGTCTGATTATTTCCCAGAAAATGAAAACCGGCAGCTGATTGGACGAACGCGTCACGTGGTTCTTTTTTCTCCGGAAATTCACAGCCAGACTGTCAGAATACGATCTCATATTGGACTAAAATAGTTCACCGAAACGTGTTTCTGAAAACATTTTAAGAGAGAAATAGGCCGTGCAGCTGCTGAATCTGTCTTCATTTCAGATCAACAAAGGTCAGTTTAAAAGATTTTCGTCAGATTTTGAGAGACTCATCCGTTTGCCATTTCTGGGTGAGTCCCGACTGCCCTGTCTCTGACTGCCCTGTCTCTGACTGCCCTGTCTCTGACTGTCCTGTCTCTGACTGTCCTGTCTCTAACTGTCCTGTCTCTGACTGTCCTGTCTCTGACTGTCCTGTCTCTGACTGTCCTGTCTCTGACTGCCCTGTGTCTGACTGCCCTGTCTCTGACTGTCCTGTCTCTGACTGCCCTGTCTCTGACTGTCCTGTCTCTGACTGAACATGTCAGGTCGGCCCAAATGAAGGCCGATGGCTCCTCGGACGGCCGACGGCACGGGACACACAGAACAGACTCGAGTCACGGACCTCGCCAGACGGTCCGACGCCCGATTATCAGGCTGGTGTGTCTTCTCTCTAAGACTTATTTAGTCCGTTAGTCTTTTCTTCTTTAAAAGATTTTTCATGCCGAATGAAGAAAGAAACGCATGAGCACATCTCTGGTAAACACAAGATTTAAGCTGGAGCTTTTACATGAGTCTTTGTGGAGAAACACCAGACACACCAGCCTGATAATCGGGCGTCGGGCCGTCTGGCGAGGTCCGTGACTCGAGTCTGTTCTGTGTGTCCCGTGCTGTCGGCCGTCCGAGGAGCCATCGGCCTTCATTTGGGCCGACCTGACATGTTCAGTCAGAGACAGGACAGTCAGAGACAGGGCAGACAGAGACAGGACAGTCAGAGACAGGGCAGTCAGAGACAGGGCAGTCAGAGACAGGGCAGTCAGAGACAGGGCAGTCAGAGACAGGACAGTCAGAGACAGGGCAGTCAGAGACAGGGCAGTCAGAGACAGGACAGTCAGAGACAGGAGAGACAGGGCAGTCAGAGACAGGACAGTTAGAGACAGGGCAGTCAGAGACAGGACAGTCAGAGACAGGGCAGTCAGAGACAGGACAGTCAGAGACAGGACAGTTAGAGACAGGACAGTCAGAGACAGGACAGTCAGAGACAGGGCAGTCAGAGACAGGGCAGTCAGAGACAGGACAGTCACGGACAGGACAGTCACGGACAGGACAGTCGGGACTCACCCGGAAATGGGGAGCAGATGAGCCGCTCAAAATCTGACGAAAATCTGTTAAACTGACCTTTGTTGATCTGAAATGAAGACAGATTCAGCAGCTGCACGGCCTATTTCTCTCTTAAAATGTTTTCAGAAACACGTTTCGGTGAACTATTTTAGTCCAATATGAGATCGTATTCTGAACGAGCCGCCATGACAGTCTGGCTGTGAATTTCCGGAGAAAAAAGAACCACGTGACGCGTTCGTCCAATCAGCTGCCGGTTTTCATTTTCTGGGAAATAATCAGACTGTTAATGGAAACGATACAGAGCAGCGCCGCCTGCTGCTATGGAGACGTATTACGTTTCGCGCACGCGCAGAGCGTACGCTCAAGTCGGCGTCTCCTCAGTGTGTTTTGAGGCATTTTTTGGACCTCGGGGACCCGACTGATCAGTCCGGCTGGCTTTACTGCCGACGGTCGGCCGTCTGGTTGGTGTGTCAGGACCTTTAGTGAACTAAGAATTTCTTTATCCGAGGACAGCTCTACTATTTCTATTCTCCGCGGGACATCCGTAATTTCGAGCTCTGCTTCATGCAACATTTGAAAGAAGCTTTAAAATGGTCAATAAAGTTTAAAGTTTAAGTTCATCGATCAACACTTGTGCTTCTGTTTATGCTTCCCGTTCAAAATCCGGACGAAAGTAGTCTCGCTTTGCCAGACCTTCCTCCACAGCGCTGTGGAGGAAGGCCTGGCTAGTCCACACAGCATTCTGGGATGGGAGAAAAACCTGCTCTGGTTGATTGGCATTTCTCTAAACCAATCACAATCGTCGTGGGCGGGGCTAAGCTCCGGACGGAGCCACGGTGCCTCGGCTAAATAGTCTCAGGAAGGAACTTGTTTTGGTGGAACGTGTACGTTCTAGAGCTGCAAAGATTAATCAATTAATGGATTAGTTGTCAACTTTTACATTAATCGCTAGGGGTGGGGGGGAAAAAGCAATACAGCATAGTATCGCAATATTTTCCGTGGCAATACTGTATCAATACACAGACGCCTAGTATCGATCTTTTATTATATATGTGTTGGTCAGTCTGTCTGCTTGACGATCCCATTTTGCAGCGATACAATTGAAGTGAGATGAAATTTAGATAAAACAGATGTTGACAAAGTTTCCTTTTGGGGACATCATTTGAAATTGGGAAAAATATGAAGTTGGAAAAAAGGTAATAAATTGCAATATATCGCAGAATATTGCAATATGTTTAAAATCGCAATAATATGGTATCGTGACATAAGTATCGTGATGATATCGTATCGTGAGGCCTCTGGTGATTCCCACCCCTATTAATCGCCGACTATTTTGATAATCTATTAGTCGTTTTGAGTAATTTTTTAAGACAAAAGTAAAAATTCTTTGATTCCAGCTTGTTAAATGTGAATATATTCTAGTTTCTTCTCTCCTCTGTGACAGGAAACTGAATATCTTTGAGTTGTGGACAAAACAAGACATTTGAGGACGTCATATTGGGCTTTTGGGAAATACTGATCCACATTTTTCACCATGTTCTGACATTTTAGAGACCGAACAACTAATCGATTAATCGAGGAAATAATGAACAGAATAATCGACTATGAAAATAATCGTTAGTTGCAGCACTAGTACGTTCAAAAGTAGTTTTAGTCGTGCGACAGAAAACTCAGATTGGACAGATATTCTAGCTAGCTGTCTGGAGTTACCCTGCAGAGATCTGAGGAGCAGTTAACCATAGTCCTCACAAATCCACCAGAGGTTAGAACGCCAACACAGAGACAGAGGAAGGGGACGGACATCCGGGTGAACCGGAACAATCCCGTCAATGAAAGGTCGTTGATATAGACTAGGACGAATGTAACTAGGGATGCCCTGAATCCAGGATTCAGCTTCGGATTTGGCTGAATATTGGGCTGCTTTTTGACAGGGTTGGCTTTCTGCCGAACCGAACCCTACGCTTGCGCTCCGCTGGTCGCCGTAATGACGGCGCCGTTGATTACGGGAAGGTGTTTACGTAGGTGGAGCGTTCAATGCAGCAGGCTGTGAGGAAGTGGAAATGGAGCTCGTGGGCATAAAAAGTGTAGTTTGGCAGTACTTTCAGTCAAAAGAAGGCCATTCAAGTCCAGCTACATGTTCAATCTGCAATGCTGATTAGTCTGGTGGTGGCGAGGACCCTAAAAAATAGGGCTGTCCTCGACTAAAGAAATTCTTAGTCGATTAACACTTATATGATTTTGTCGCTTAATCGATTAGTTGATGTAATCGACAGAGCTGTGCTCTTTGAGAGGTGGTTAAGACTAGAAAAGCACAATATAAATGTAGTTAATGAACCATCTGTAAAACTGAGTTTCTCCGCAATTAATCCTGCAAAAGCACCACTTTAAATCTTGTGTTTACCAGAAATGTGCTCATAAGTTTCTTGGAAATGAGTAATTAAGCATGAATAAGCATAAAAAATGACTCCTCAACTAAAGAAATCTTAGTCAACTAAGACCAAAACGACCGATTAGTCGACTAAGAGGTGGCAGCCCTACTAAACTATACACAACATCACCGCTGTTACAACATCTGGTAGGAAACATCCGGAAGAATACGAGTTGTGATGAAGGAATCTACAGACAGCAGCCAGAATGCAGCAACTTCAGGTACAGCAAAGGACGGACAGTCACTGGTTACTTCATTAATGAGTTTACTGTGTTCATGGACTGAGGATGGGACGAGGATTCAGTATTCAGTTTCGGAAGAATCTTAACCAGTGGGTTCCGTATTCGGCCAAACCCAACAAATCTGGATTCGGTGCATCCCTAAATGTAACTTTATATTTGAGGCTACAAAAGGTTCTGTGAGCAAGGTTGTTTTGGGTGTACGCTGACCTGCTAACGCCAGCTGCAGCCCGCTGATGTCGATGGACTGCGGCATGTTGCCGACGTCCATGCAGGACACCTGTCTGGGCGTCTTCTTGAAGAGATCCCGGGGCGGAGCCAGCATCAGCTGGGACAGGAAGAACTTCTCGGGCTGCGTGATGGGAGGCAGGAAGCCTGCAGAGACACAGGACGACACAGAACAGACTTATGGGTAATTTTTTGTTTTTGTTTTTATTAAGACACACACACACACACACACACACACACACAAATACCTACAAGACAGACACACACCTACAAGACAGACACACACACACACACACCTACAAGACAGACAGACACACCTACAAGACACACACACACAAAACACACACACACCAGACACACACCTACAAGACACACACACACAAAACACACACACACCAGACAGACAGACACACACACACACCTACAAGACAGACAGACACACACACCTACAAGACAGACACACACACACACACACACACACCAGACAGACAGACAGACAGACAGACACACACACACACACACACACCTACAAGACAGACAGACACACACACACACCTACAAGACAGACAGACACACACACACACCTACAAGACAGACAGACACACCTACAAGACAGACAGACAGAAAGACACACCTACAAGACAGAGAGACAGACACACCTACAAGACAGACAGACACACCTACAAGACAGACAGACAGACAGACACACCTACAAGACAGACAGAAAGACACACCTACAAGACAGACAGAAAGACACACCTACAAGACAGAGAGACAGACACACCTACAAGACAGAGAGACAGACACACCTACAAGACAGACAGACACACACACCTACAAGACAGACAGACAGACAGAAAGACACACCTACAAGACAGACAGACAGACACACCTACAAGACAGACAGACAGAAAGACACACCTACAAGACAGACAGACAGACACACCTACAAGACAGACAGACAGACAGACACACACACACACACCTACAAGACAGACAGACACACCTACAAGACAGACACAAAGACACACCTACAAGACAGACAGACAGACACACACACACACAGAGACCTACCGGACAGCAGCTTCTCCGGCTCCTCCCCAGCGGGCGAGGGGTTCAGCAGGTGCGCGAACACGGCGGCGAAGGGGTTGGCGGCCAGCGGCTCGGTGCGGTACATCTCCCAGAGCAGGTAGAGGGCGGTGAGCCGCTGCGGGGAGCTGGGCAGCAGGTCCGGCTGCTGCAGGAGCATCACCAGCACCGAGCCCACACGGAAGTGCTCCGCTTTCCCAAAGTAGTGATGGAAGTGTGTGGAGAGACCCTCGAAGGTGTTGGTGCATGCCTGGAAGACACATTTCATTGTTGATATATTATATTTTTTTGTATTTCTTATGTTTGAACTTTGCATCAATAAAGCATGAAGAAAGAAAGAAGACGGGCTGTATTTACTGCTCCTTTAAAAAGGTATTTTAACAGGTGAAAAGATCTGAGTGGGCTACAATCTGTCAGATATAAACGTTAATAAAATCAAGTCATTTTAAGACATAAACAACGACAGACAGACAGGCACACACACCTACAAGACACACACACACAGACACACCCCTACAAGACACAGACACACCTACAAGACACACACACACACCTACACACACACACCCCTACAAGACACAGACACACCTACAAGACACACACACACCTACACACACCCCTACAAGACACAGACACCTACAAGACACACACAGACACACACCTACAAGACACAGACACACACACACACACACAGACACACACCTACACACACACACACACACCTACAAGACACACACACACACACACACCTACAAGACACACACACACAGACACACCTACAAGACACACACACACACCTACAAGACACACACACACAGACACACCTACAAGACACACACAGACACACACCTACACACACACACACCTACAAGACACACACACAGACACAACTACAAGACACACACACACCTACACACACCCCTACAAGACACACACCTACAAGACACACAGACACACACACACACACACAAGACACAGACACACACACACACACAAGACACACACACACACACCTACAAGACACACACACACACACACCTACAAGACAGACACACACACCTGTAGGTAGGTGTGTGTGTCTGTACACACACCTACCTACAAGACAAACACACACCTACCTACAAGACACAAACACACACCTACGACACACACACCTACAAGACACACACACACACACACACACACACACCTACCTACAAGACATACCTACACACACACACACACACATCTACCTACAAGACACACACACGTTTTTGTATTTCTTATGTTTGAACTTTGCATCAATAAAACTCAAAACATAAATAAATAGTAAAAGTTGGCGCGTGCCTCCTCCGAGATGATGCTCAGCAGGTTGGACAGCTCCTTCGGCGCGAGCGTCATGGTTGGGCGGTTAGCTCGAGCTCTGCGTTATAAAACTCGGTGTCTTCCGATAAAACAGTCAACCTGTCATAACCTACGGCAAGTTAATCCATGTCGGCAGCAGAAAACAAAAACAGTCTGAAAGTCATCACACGTTAGCAACGAGTTAGCTTAGCCTAGCAACGCTAACGCTAACTGACAAGAACCGGCGTAGTCATGGCACAAACAGAAGAGTCCGCGCGACTAAACCCTCACTGCCCGGTTCGGTAGCTCCATAACAGTCTTACAACACCGGCAAACATCAACCGAGCTAAATAATTCCGTCGGTTGAAGCGTTATCACGACTGTTTAGCACAGCTCTGCTGCTGCGTTAGCCGTTTCAATTCTGACTTGTGCTCTTCCGGAGCGGTGCATTATGGGTAGCGTAGTTTCGTGCTCCGGGGTTTTACTTCCCGCACAAATCGGACTCTCGTTTTCACAGAAACTAGCACTTTACGATAATATGTGGCCGTTAAACTTGTTTTATATCAGAATATAATAATCAGAAACATCTAAAGCAACACTTTTTAAGACAAAACTGACAAGAAATGAACGCTAACTCGACTAGCCAACGAACTTGTTTACCCAGAAGCACTTGCGATGTACTTCCGGTGTTTTGCGCTGCCAAAATAAAAGCTGTAATAGTCCGTCTTCTGGAGAAATAATAAGTTGGAAAGTAAATACGTAAATTAACTCACGAACTGTGCTTACCTTCCTGTTGTCCTCGGGTCAAGTCTAGCCCCTTTTCAAAGTTTTCTATATCAGAAATTTGGGTTTTTTTCAACAACATTGCCCAAAAATAACATGGATGGTTCAACGCACCGCTCTTCGCAATTAAAATGTTTAAAAAACGTCAAAGTATGTTGAAGTAAAATTACATAAAAGTGACAAAAACATTGAAAAAGGCAACTTAAGGCATTGAAAGCCTCAAAAACAGCCGAATAAAGCTTTGAAAAAAAGAGGCCAACGCACAAACTAACAACAAACTAATTAACTAATAAAAACGTTTAAAAAAAAGCATTGAAATATGTGGGTCAACATTCTTTGATGTTTTTTTTAAAACATTTTAATTGCGAAGAGCGCTGCGTTGAACCATCCATGTTATTTTTGGGCAATTTTGTTGAAAGGAACCCACATTTCTGATATAGATATAGAGATATATATACTTTGAAAAAGGGCCAGACTTGACCTGAGGACAACAGGAGAGTTAAGCACAGTTCTTGAGTTAATTTACCTAGTTACTTTCCACCTCTGATTCGTATTATTTCTCCAGAGGACGGACTATTACCATAGACTGTATATAAACTGGACCAGCAGGTCCCGTGTCTCTGGACGGAGACCAGTGAAGGATATTAGAAGATCTTTCCCGGTGATGGCTGAGCGTTACTGAGCAGCCTCCAACTGAGCTTGAAGACGTAGATGTGACGTGAGCAACCTGTCTGAAAGTTGGAAGTCTTCTGGTAGCTGTGCCAAGAGAAATCTCAATCATTCCCAATCTAGCAGAGACGGAGAGCGTAGGTATATGTAAGGAGATAACATAGACACAGGCTAATTATTGATCACTAAAATGATAGTTAACATTAGTAATTAAACTTAAACAGCTAATGGAAGTCCAAACTGCCTGAGAGCTTCTCCTGTACTATACGGTAATTCCTCTACTATGAGACAGTAAGTCTCGTGGTTATGACCCAATCGTTAGCCTATTTTTATAAAAACGTCTGCTACGGAGCCATAACGTGAGGTACAAGGTAATGGAGCCTTTTATACATTGTCGTGTTTCTTTAGAAATAAACAACGGACAAATAGAGTCTTTAAACTCTTCAGATGTAAAGTTATTCTCTGTCAAAGTGACGTCAAAATGAATGGCAGTCAATGGGATGCTAACGGGGGGTGAGTGCTTATTAGCATCAAAATGGCGCAATAGGAGGATCGGGTTGTGAGGAGACGCTGACCTCCTTGACTATTACAGCTTTTAATTTGGCAGCGCAAAACACCGGAAGTACATCGCAAGTGCTTATGGGTAAACAAGTCTGTTGGCTAGTCCAGTTAGCGTTAATTCGACTAGCCAATGTTTCTGATTCATATATATATTGATATAAAACAAGTTTAACTGCCGCATATTATTGTAAAGAAATACAAAAACGAGCAGCGTTGGACGGGCTCTCGCTCCTCCTTGCACGTCGGGGTTACTGGCGGACGCCGCTCCTTGCAACCGTGCATTTGCGCTGTACACTGTAAATTGTCGCCAATGAAAACGGAACTCTCTGCTCAGTTCAATGATACCTCACACAATAGTGTACATCAAACGGGTCATTACTTATTAAAGGGGGTGTGGCTTAAGCATATGGGGCGGGGCAAATGGTCACCAATTAAAAAGTAACTCTCTGCTGAGTTCAATGATACCTCACACAAGACTACCTTAAAGGTGCCCTGCCACACGTATTTCATTACTTTGAGGTAATGTCTGAAGTTCTACCATGGACTCTGTAACTTTTTGTGGAAAAAATGCCTTGGTTACCTTGTTTCAAGCCATTCAGCGTGGTATAGAAAGCCTGCAGGAAGACTCCGCTCGATTTCTGCCAGTTCTCATTAATATTCAACGAGCTAAGCTGTTTGAATCTGATTGGCTAACAGCTAGCCAATGAGAGCCTGGCTATCAGCATCCTTTACCCAGCGCAACTGGGCGAGCTCATGAATAGTAATGAGCTCAGGCAGCATGATGTCAGACTGACCAGCTTTTGTAATTGGCGTGATTTCTCCGCTTATTTCTGTTCAGTGGCTAGAGCTGACAGAGGAGGTAGCAGTTCATTATCACATTCACCACATAACACAAACACATGTGGACCTAACGTATTTCAAAAAATACAAGGAAAAACGGTTTTGTGTGGCAGGGCACCTTTATACAGTTCACAAATTATGAAAAAGTCGTGGCCTGTGTAAGTGGGCGTGGTTAAAGTATAGGGGGCGGCTCAGTATCACATGTAGACCACACATTCTAAGTTTTATGTAAATTGGATGATGTTTGTCATATAAGACTGATTTCCTGTTGCCAGTGGGGGGGGCGCTATATTTGCTTATCAGTCCCTACAAGATTTGACCAATCACCGTGACTTTGGTGCGACTCGCCATTTTGACTGGAGTTTCCCGCGACTTCAACCAATCCCAGCAGTCCCACATGCCAGACTTTGCGTCAGCGTAATGTGACTCTGACCGTGGATTTCCACA
This sequence comes from Sander lucioperca, assembly GCF_008315115.2. Classification (NCBI taxonomy): domain Eukaryota; kingdom Metazoa; phylum Chordata; class Actinopteri; order Perciformes; family Percidae; genus Sander; species Sander lucioperca. The sequence continues at coordinate 40,077,518 of NC_050180.1, forward strand.
GGATGCAGAACGTCTGCGGACCGGCTCCGCTGCGGACCGGCTACGTGCTCCGCCGTCCGTCAATACCCACCAGGTCCAGATTTGTTGCGTAACGGCTGCGGCCAGCCGACCACGAGATCTCGCGAGTTCACGTATGTTCGCGCGATATAACAGGATGTAGTTTCTATAAACAGAACCACAAAACCACCACCAGTTAGTTTCCATCCAGAGGAGTAGAGGGGAAACTACTCTGAGCTGTGTTTTCAAGGTGTAGTGCAGGGAGATATGATCCGCCGTGAGCGCGGTGGATTTTATTTTGAAAAGTAACCGGATATTTTATTTTGTTTCTGTGCTCGACTTCCTGTCCCACACTATCTGCCGTGTGCTGAATTGCTGCGGAGCTCTCCGGCGTCCGGCAACAATAGAAGCTGTGCGTATCTGCTCCGGAGGGCTGGGACCGCCGGAGCTGGGACGGAGTCGGGACGCAGACGTTCTGCAGTCAGTGGAAATTGCCGGTGAGAGCCTCTGACCAAGCGGGAGTGAGAGAGAGCTTGTTTCCGATGTTAAGACGAGACTCGAACATCTCACATTTACCAACAAAACGTACAGCGAAAGACCGTGCAAAACGTTTCAGACCGTCCTGCCAACCTGTATACATTTTAACATCAATGTACGCTGTAACGATTTTTCACTATAAGGGACTGTTCGTTATTTATTTCAGGTGCCACCGGAGGAGTTTTGGGATCTTTAGTCAAAAAAGACCTGACCCTCCCTTCACCAGCAATACATTTTGGATGACCCTCCAAAATGATTAGGAAAAAAAGGATGACCCTTCCAAACAATTTATTCAATCCTTCTGTACTGGTTTGCACTTGGCAAAGATATACAGATCCCCATTGTTTCTTTACAGCCATGACATACGTGACTAAACCTCTGCATTCTCATCTTACACATCCCACTCCTCTGTTATGGTGTGGTGGCCATTTCAGTAGATTTACTCACTAACATAGTTGTGGAAACACAATAAGCATGGAAACTAAATGCACACTTCCTGCATTACTGCATTACTTCAAATACTAAGTTACTCCTCTAGTAAACTAGTATTCACATGAAATAAAACAAGAAAACATTGAGGTAATAAGAAATTCAACACTGGTTGCTATGGACTCGTCATTAGGCTTCCTCAGTCATTGTATATTTTAGCATATAGATAAAGCTGCCGAAGCTGAACATTATCCAAAATGCCATTTCTCAGACGAGTGTCAATGTGGGAGCTTGCATGCTACCACTCCTTCCTTCTCAAATGTCTGTTGTATATATATATATATATATATATATATATATAATATCACCGGGACCAAAAGGATATTTGAGTCGGGTATGGCTGCAGCCCGGAGACCTCTCGTCTCATGCCCTCTCTGCTTGGTGCTGTCCGTGGCGAGCTTTGACTTTTCAAAATAAAAGCTTGCGTCTGGTCTGTTATGTTTTCGTACGGTGTTTTGGATGTTTTTGAACTAAACAGTACGGCAATCATGCTAATGAATAAAATAATTTTTTCAGCAGATGTCTTAGTTACAACACGTTGGAGCTAGCAAAGCAGTTTTGTGTTTGTATGTGCGAGTGGGATTTATTAAATTTGGGAAATCCCACGGTCTCTAAAAGCTACAGCTCAAATTGTCTGGCTCAGCAAGACTAAGCAAGGAGGGACCCATCTGCTAGCGATGGGGGGCCGAGACTGAGAGAGCTACACGGAGCTACATGGATAAATATGCACCAAACAAGCCAGTTTGAAATTTTGCTGTTCTCATGAATGCAAAAGTTGGGTGACCCTCCCCCTAGACTAAAAAAAATTGGATGACCCTCCCATCAACAAAGAATAAAAAGACATGACCCTCCCCTATTCTCCTCCGGTGGTCCATTCCATAAATACCGAACGGTCCCTAAAGTCAGCGGCTGCTGTTTCAATCCTGTCGGCTGTCTGCAGTGGACGGGGCTGCTGCTCATACAGTTCCCCCCCATATATTATAGTATCAAATCATAACAAGAGTTATCTCGAGACACTTTACAGATAGAGTAGGTCTAGACCACACTCTATAATTTACAAAGCCCCAACAATTCCAATAGAGCAAGCATTAGCAGAGGCTATTGCGACAGTGGCGAGGAAAAACTCCCTTTTAGGAAGAAACCTCGGCAGACCCAGACTCTTGGTGGGCGGTGTCTGACGGTTGGGGTTATGACGGTACAGGATGTAGCGTGGCACAGCAGAGCATGGGTGGACGCGGTGGACGCTGCAGGACGTAGCCGGGCATTGCAGGGAATCGCAGAGCGTAGCAGGGTGTAGCAGGTCCATAGCCACAGCTGCACCCAAGACCCAGGTCGGATTAGATCGAGGCGATGTTCTGGGCGAAGAAGAAACATAAGGACTCCGGGGGGTAAACTCCCCAGAGCTAGGTTAGTAACAAGCACGTATAAAGACATGCATACCAGGACTACAGTTGAAAATTAGCCGACTGGCTAACACTGGCGCATTTACAGAAATGTTGATTAATGTGCATTGTCCTAATCAAATAAACTTAGAACTATTGTAAATGCAATGATATGTTAAAGTCCAATAAGCACTTTATAAAACTGAATATGTGTCCCAGCCCAGGTTTGGAAATTAACAATGTAAAGATCAACAAGCCACTGACACATATGTTCAAATTTGATTCATTCAATAAATTATTATTTTTTGTCTTAAATCCACCAGCCATTTTCATATTATACCAACATTTGCAGCATCCTGAGCCTTTTTGGTTACTAGGAAAACTCAGCCTAGAGTAATTATGATTCTCCCCAAAACAAGTTTCCTTTTTATTTTTAAAGAACTATACAAAAAAAAATCGCAACTTGTTTTGCAAGTTTCACTGTCTCCCGCTACTTCACTTTATCGCAATTTTTTTTACAAAAGTTCCTGTAAAATCAGGCATGTTGGGCCGCAACAATCTCAAAAAAAGGACGCGATATCCTGGAGGGACTGGCTTATAGATGTCCTCAGGCCTGGACTCTTGTCAAACGTGAGAAATTTCAGCCAAATTGGACAATGTACACTAAAGTTACAACAACTTCTTTGTTCATCGATAAATGCTCAAAATGGCCGCCACGCCACGCTCACACCGTTGGACGAAAACTCAAGCTTTTAATAACTTTTCATCGTGAAGGTCTTGACATGACACAGACCAAATTTGAAGTCGATCGGATGAAATCTTTAGGAGGAGTTCGTTAAAGTATAGCACCTTGACTTTTAGGCCTCTTTCCTGTTGCCACTAGGGGGCGCTATGACTTCGAGTCACTATCGGCCTTAGGGTTGGACTCAATCCTGAAATGTTTCTGCCCATATTCTACACAGTTAATTTCTCACATAAAAAAAATCTCAGAAGTGAATTTAGTGGTGAAATAGCAGACGGAAATTGTAAGAAGAAAAGCTATAACATATTATTCACAATTATATAACTATTTGTCACTTTAAAGAAAACGAGAGTCAGTAAGTCAGGACCAGACACTGTTTGTGACAATATGTCTTTTATTTTTTAATGCTTATTGATTATAAAGTGAAGGAAAACAGATGAATAAAGAACCCAACACACCACAAACTCCTCTTGTATCACAGAAAGTTCTGACAACATTTGGATTTTATTTTCTATTTGGACATTTTTGAAGAGGAGATCATCACCACTCATGTCTGGTAGGTGGATGTTGTTACCTTTGGACAGAGCTGACAGACAATATTCACTAAACTAAAATGGAAAAGATGTCAGAGTATTTAAATGTTTTCTGTATTTCATTTTGTGTTATTTACTAGATTAAAAGTCCAGTCAGTTTCCTTCTAATCAATGATAGAGATTATAGATGAGCTGTAGTGAGATCATGATGGAGGGAGGCCTCACAGGTTCTTGGAGCACAAGAAAGGAAATACTTTGGGACACGAATTGTCGTTCCATTTGTCTGTAGAGAGAGTTTCCAGAGTTTTAATGTCTAACTTTTTATTTTTCAGACTGCAAAATATGACCACCTGCTATAAGTTTAAAGATCATTGTTGCATCATCATGTTTATTTAAAAGACAAGATGTTTTATATGTTGTTGTTTTTTACCATTATAGTTCTCAAGACAGTTCTCGACTCCGTCGGTGTTGTCAGGCTGCCCCGGAGCCCAGCTTTTGTAGTCGAATGTGGATCCATCAGACCACATCCACACGCCCTCCTGGAGGAGAGAGATTGGTTCAAAGTTAAAGTAAAATCAAAAGAGGATCCTTCTTTTTCTGTTGTTTTATTTGGAGTAATTTTCCTCTTTCTGTTCTTTATTTCTTTCATCAAATTTCATTTTCTCGAAAACCTTTAGAGACGAGTGACATCACTTCCTGTGATGATAAAAGTCTCACCTGCACTGAGTCAAAGCCTCCCATCCAGGTCCGTTCGATTACACCGCTCACTTGGTTAATGTAGGTTTTGAGGAAGGAATATTCCTCTTCTGAGTGGACTGAAGCCAGATTCCCACCGGCGGCCTTGCAGAAGATCTAATGGAGACAATATAATAGGTTAAAAACATTTAAGAAAAAAACATAAACCTAATCACAATTTTAACAGATGCGATCTCAGGACATCTCATTTATATACTGACATACCTTTGGACAATGCAGGACTTTTACTGTAACAAAGTATTAATACTTTTAGAGACGGTCCTCCCCAAAAAACAGTCCCATAAGTTGTTTGTTCAAGCAGCAATTAGGACTCATATTTAAATTTATAGTGGCGGCGCCCTCTAATGGCCGTAGTAGTTATGACGGCAGCAAAGCAGGAAGTAAAGTGATTTATTTTTTGCTCCTGTCATAACTACTATGGCCACTAGAGGACACCGCCACTAGAAATCTAAATATAGGTCAGGACAGTCTTGATAAAACTGCTGTACCTCTGCATCGGTCCAATTCCTTCCCTGGATGTTGAAACTGAAACAGCGAGAGCCGAACTGAGTCCAACCAGGAGGGCAGGGACCTTCAACACAATGTTGGAATAAAGAGAAAGTTAGATTCTTGTTACGTAGCAGTTTGTATTTTTTGTTGTGTGTGTGTGTGCCTCCTCCCTCCCTTCTTCAGTTTGGTTGGTTATTGCTTGTGCTCACTCAGCTCCCTGGATAAAGGAGGGAGGAGACCTTCATTGTGCCGGCCGGCAGCAGACTACGCTGAGTGAAGCATATGAGAGAGAAGACACACCAGCCTGATAATCGGGCGTCGGGCCGTCTGGCGAGGTCCGTGACTCGAGTCTGTTCGGTGTGTCCCGTGCCGTCGGCCGTCCGAGGAGCCGTTGGCCTTCATTTGGGTCGACCCAACATGTTCAGTCGGGGACAGTGCAGTCGGGACTCACCCGGAAATGGGGAACGGATGAGCCTCTCAAAATCTGACGAAAATCTTTTAAACTGACCTTTGTCAATCTGAAATGAAGACAGATTCAGCAACTGCACGGCCTATTTCTCTCTTAAAATGTTTTCAGAAACACTTTTCGGTGAACTATTTTAGTCCAATATGAGATCGTATTCTGAACGAGTTGCCATGACAGTCTGGCTGTGAATTTCCCGAGAAAAAAGAACCACGTGACGCGTTCGTCCAATCAGCTGCCGGTTTTCATTTTCTGGTAAATAATTAGACTGTTAATGGAAACAATACAGAGCAGCGCCGCCTGCTGCTATGGAGACGTATTACGTTTCGTGCACGCGCAGAGCGTACACTCAAGTCGGCGTCTCCTCAGTGTGTTCTGAGGCATTTTTTGGACCTCGGGACCCGACTGATTAGTCCGACTGGCTTTACTGCCGACGGTCGGCCGTCTGGTTGGTGTGTCAGGGCCTTGAAGTTGATCGACCTCTGCCTGTCCGTAGCAAGCTGTCTTTTGTTTTTTTTAGCTTCTCTGAGGCAGTGTTGCATGTCTTCTGTTTGTATTATTTATAAATTATATAGATAATTTTGCTACAAGCTCCTCCCATCCTTCTTTCAGAAACCTAACATAATTTCTTTCTCCCTAATCCCTACCAGGACGTAATATATCTTTCCGTGTGATGCAATCAGTCAAGAGTTTTTTTGATTGATTGATTGATTTATTTCTGGATCAAGACGATAAAATAGTAATCCAAAGGCTAACATGCTAAAGTAAAATACTTATTTCCAATATGGTAACATTGTTTGGCAGCACTTGGAATTTGTTTTTAAGTTTCACAGTCAACTCAGAAAACCATGCAGAGCAAGCAAAATCTACATGACATTGAATCAGAGTTAATACCAATAATTTCTTTACAGAAAATCAAAAAAACTTGCGATATACAAACTTCAACTTACAGGCACATTTGGCTAAAACCTTAGCTGCAATGGATTCACCTGTAAGTGATTAATCCAATGTTAAACCCAAATATGTGACACTTGATTTGGATACAATTTCAGACCCATTACATATCACCAGTATATCATAAGTATTTGATTTTGCCAACTTCCTTTTTGTACCAAACCAGATTGATTCAGTCTTGCCCAGATGCATGGAGAGCTTATTGTCTACTAGCCACTGGTTGACAGACTCAAGCTCTATGCCAAGAGTATTTTCAATGTATTTTACATTACACCCTGGGACAAGTAAAGCAGAATCATCAGCATATAATGGCAACTTGCACCGTACCGCAGCTGATATGTCATTTATGTATACTAAAAATAACAGGGGCCCCAGGATCGAACCTTGGGGCACCCCGCATGTTATACTCTGTGGATCAGAGAGGGTCCCCTCAACATCACAGACTTGAGTCCTATCTGTTAGATAAGAAGTGAACCATATGAGTGCTGAGTTACTAAAACCCATGCACTGTAATTTAGAAATGAAAATATTGTGGTTCACAGTATCGAATGCTTTTTGCAGGTCAAGTAGTAGCATACCAACATAATTCCCTTGATCAAAGTTCTGACGCACATAGTCTAAAAGGTGAATGAGACAGGTGTCAGTAGAATATGCAGCTCTAAAACCAGACTGGAGCTCATATAATAGATCAAGCCTGATGAGATACTCCTCCACCTGTCTGTCAAATCTTTGATATAGTTGACAGAAGTTATTTTTCTTAAAAAGAGGAACCACCTTGGCACCCTGCAAGAGCAGATGTACGGGAAGTTAAAGGAGAATTCCGGTTGATTTCAACACGTAGCTCTGTTTGTAAATTTGGAGTGCTGTCAGTTGTGAGAAAAACACAAAAAACTTGGAAAAAAGTGACAAAAACGTCAGGAAAAGTTTTTTTAATTTGGACCGAGATAAACAAAAAGTTGCATAGTGGGCGGGAGGACAACACAAGGGTTACCATGTTCGAAATGTCATTACAAGTGCTTACCCATGTGAAGTGATTCCTTCTGAGTGAACACAGAGGGCCCTATCTGGCACTCAGCGCAACTGACTTTGTACACCGACGCGTGTATCATTCCTATTTTGCACCTGACGCACAGCGGACTTTTCCCTCCACAGACGCACATCGGTAAATTAGTCCCGTGTGGCGATGTTTCAGTTCCCTCTAACGTCCGTTTTCGGAGCATCAGAGAGAAGCGCAGGTATTTAAGTGGCACCTAAATAAGGCACCGAAATCCGCGTTGCTATTCGTTCTGGTAGATAACGGTCATTAAGGCACCGGTGCCGTATTATCACCGGGTCTCGGACCCCGTTCAAAACGCTGATTTTTGCCGAAAAGCGACTAGTTTGCAGGTATATATTACTCTTTGGCCGGCTCCAAGCCCAAACGAGTGTGTGCAGCGTTCCTGTTGTTTAGTTTCCGGTCTAGCTAGATCCGGTGTGGTGTTGTAGTTTTTCTAACGTTACTAGTTGTTGCAACAGCATGTGAAAAAAACTACAAAGTTTGCTAGGCCAAGAAGAACGTTAATCTTGCGATAAAAAAATTGACGCCGTTAAAATGGGTTTGCGTTAACGCCGTTAATAACATGTTTAACTGACAGCACTAAATATAACACTTTGAAAGGAGCTATCGTGCATATTGATTAAGATGATGACTTTTGATTTGAAGAATATTTTCCTAATACTTTTACTTGAGCAACATTTGGAACAGGTTATGTACCACAGTCATTTAAAGTAGCTGTGATAACACCTCTGCTTAAAAATACACTCTTGATCCAGAGGTCTTAGCCAACTTTAGAGCACAGAGACGGCACTGCTACAATTACCACGGTTTTCCCCACTCATCCTGTCTCTTTCTATCGGAGAGAGAGGCGAGAGGAGAAGGATTGCTTACAGACCCAACATGTTTGAATCACTGATCGATATTGTTAATACTTGGAAAGGATCAAGGAACAAGTAAACACTTTTATTACACAATTATTTTCCAGTTAGAGGGGAAACATTAACTAATTGCAGCCTACATGCCAATGTCCTTGTACTTTAATCATTCCTATTTTGCACCCGACGCACAGCGGACTTTTCCCTCCACAGACGCACATCTGTAAATTAGGGAATGAACTTGCGCTCCCGGGGGCGGTTCAGCGAAAAGAGGAGGTGTGTTCAGGCGCAAACGTTCACTGGTGCTATTTTGCAGTTTCAGAAAACAATTCAACCACAGACCAGGGAAAACCTAAAAGTCTAAAGTCAGTGGCGCGTTATTCAGATGCTTTTTTTAGGGGCGCATGCTTGGCCATAATATTAGAGGACTTAAGGAGACGTGATGTTGAACTACGGTGGGATTGGACACTTGAGGGGCTGGGAGTGGCAATGCGCCATGTGCTCCTGGTGGAGCGGGTGGACGGAGATGGAGTGGGGGGAGGAGGAAGAGGCAAGGGGGACAAAAGTAGCAGGTGGTGTGTTTGGAGGCCCACGCTCCATGGCTGCAGCAATCCTCTCCAGACTGGAGGAGATGCGCCTGAGAGGGCGCAGCAACATCGCCACCCGGTCAAGACAGGCATTTATTTTATCGCATCCCGGACAGCTCCCGCTGGCGTGCGCCAGGCAAATCCGCCGTCATAATAGCAATCCGCCATGGAACAAGCGCGCCTGCTCTTAAAGGGAATGTGAGATGATGCTCTGATTGGTTTATTGCACGTTACGCCCAAACCACACCTAGCTACTTCAGACCAACCCATTTTAGATTTACGTCGGGCGCAAGAGATCCGCCCACAAAGCTACTTGCATTTCACGTTTGATACTTGCGTTTCATATCGTTAAATTAGGGCCCAGTGAATCTGACTGCAGTAGATGTGAAAGAAATGCATAAAAGTTGTAATAATTCAGCTCTTTTAAGTTCAGGTGGTGAGACGGCAAGACAAGTGCTTAGGGACCGTCTACAAACTACAACACCAAAAAGAGATACAAACATATTTATTAAATTAATGATTAAATAAGGTAGTGTCTCTAAACTTACCTCAATTATGACTTGTCTCCTGCTAGTTGTACTACAGCACTTACTTTAAAAAAATAAGCATATGCCTATTTAATATTAATATTTTCAAAAATAGGCATATGCTTATTTTTGTAAAGTAAGTGCTGTAGTACAACTAGCAGGAGACAAGTCATAATTGAGGTAAGTTTAGAGACACCACCTTATTTAATCATTAATTTAATAAATATGTTTGTATCTCTTTTCGGTGTTGTAGTTTGTAGACGGTCCCTAAGTCTTGCCGTCTCGACACCGGAACTAAACAGAGCTGAATTATTACAACTTTTATGGACTTCTTTCACATCTACTGCAGTCAGATTCACTGTGTTCATTTGGAAGGAATCACTTCACAAGGGTAGGCACTTGTAATGACATTTCGAACATGTTAAGAGGCTAAAAGCACGTTTAAAACCTGCCCTGTTTCAGCCTCCTGGGTGCTAACGCTAGCAGGAGGATAACACGGTGTAGGCAGCACCGATTGTTTTCGTTTTTCTCGCTACTGACAGCACTCCTAATGTACAAACAACAGAGCTACGTGTTGAAATCGACCGGAATTCTCCTTTAACATCTGGGCGTACATCCAGGCACAGCGAGGTCAATGGCCTTATGTGGTACCTAATGTTAAACACGTGATGTACTGATATGGACTCCATCCTCCCAAATGTATAAATGAGTTGCATGCTAGAGAATGTCTTCAGTTCCTCTGCAGAGTAACTCAGGTCTTTGGTTGAATTAAGATCTTATGATTTGCAACATCTTGGTCTCCCTGAAAATTCCTTGATTAGTAAAATCAAGAAAGTTGAAAAATCCACAACAAACCAACATGGAGAAGAGAGGAAGGAGGCACACACACACACAACAAAAAATACAAACCCCTACGTAACACTGTATGAACAACCAAGTCAAATACAATCAGAGCAACGAGTCAGAGATACTGTACTGACCTGGGCAGGAGTTTTGTCCATGACACTGTGATCACAAAAAGACGTATTAAACACGAGCAGTCTAATTACAGGACTACTCATCTCAACTTTATTTATATAGCACCTTTGATACAAACATGCAGCCCAAAGTGCTTCACAGAACAAACTTATCTAATGTTTCAGCTTACAGTTTGCACTCAGCCTACCCCCTCTATTGCATGGTGTTGCCATTTGGCAACAAATTCTTTTTCTTAGTTTTTTTCACAATAAACAATATAAAATGCATTGTTTTCTGTTTAATTGTGTAAATGGGTCTTTTATTTTGAACTTTCATATATTTGATGACATCACCTAACCAGGAAATCCTGTTTGCCCGCCCCTTTTCTGCACTTGTGCCACACAGAAGCTCACATCCCAGTATCAGCCAAAATTTAGCTTTTTTGTTTAATTTTAGAAGCAATTTCTGCAAATTCTGCAACTGTTATCTGGGGCAAGTAAACTTTCAATTTTCATCATTTAAACCAGTTAAAATGCAATATTTTTTTCTGTAAAAGGCTAAAATTAATTTGTTGCCATATGGCAACATTATGCAAATATTGAAGTGAAATTGGTCCATTCAGCCTAATGGGCTCAGATTGAATTACATAACTTTAGGCTACTCTGACACTATGTTTGCAATTATTTATAATATTCCAAAAGGAAAACATTAAATTTATTTATATTATGTTATTCCAACCATTTTATAATTATTTTATCTGAGTTATTAATTACACACTAATGTAAATTAATTGCTTGTGTGTATATAACGGTCTTATTACAGTTTTATTGTTAATAATCATCGCAAACTACAATTAAAAACGAAACTAATTTCACTGTAAACTAGTGCTGTCAGTTAAACGCGTTATTAACGGCATTAACGCAAACCCATTTTAACACCGTAAATATTTTTTAATCGCGAGATTAACGTTCTTTTTGGCCTAGCAAACTTTGTAGTTTTTTTCACATGCTGTTGCAACAACTAGTAACGTTAGAAAAACTACAACACCACACCGGATCTAGCTAGACCGGAAACTAAACAACAGGCACGCTGCACACACTTGTTTGGGCTTGCGAGCCGGCCAAAGAGTAGTAGGCTAACGTTACGTTTTGAGTGGATGGCGAGTGCGAGACGCCGAAATGGATGCCAATAAGATTCTGAATGGAAAGTTTACTTTTAAAAAGTTGTCGAGGGGGACAGTAGTTTCACGCATACACAGCCTGTATGACACGGAGAAAGCAGCCACACTGGAACTGCTGCAGAGTGCAAACTTGGGGGGACTACTGATTAAAATTAGCACTTTTGAGCTAACTCGGGCACATTTACATTGTTTTAATGTTGATTAATGTTCACTGTCCCCTTTCAAATAAAGAAATAAATCAAAAAAAACAAAAAAAAAGTGAGTAATCAACATTATTTAGGAGTTACTGCACACTATATTGACTATGTATATCAGCATACGGTTCTAGGACTGTTGTTGGTATCGTTTTTTTGACTGTTTTTGTCATTTGGGACATTGTCCCCCCTTTTCTGTCCAGGAGAATTGTTACATTCCTTATTAGAAAAACGTAAAGGTTACTAATGTCCTGCTGTGGCAACCGGTTTTTGGACCATTTTCTTTGTACTGTATAAGCAAAGTGTTAGTGTTACATCTCAGTTAGGTTAGGGACTTGTAGGAATTGTGCAATATATTGTAAAGAAAAGAGAAATGTGTGAATCTGTCATTATAATGACAGATTCACACATTTTTTGTCTTTACAGTAAGTAAATACTAAACAATTACAAATCTTAAAGTCAAGTTCATAAAGTCACTTTCTTTGTATAAATTTGATTCCCAATCCAGATCCACTGGTAATAATTGCTTTCCATTGTTAATATGGACTTAAAAACTGTTCTGAAATTCAAAATAATAGAATTTTATTCATGTGATAAAACGTGATTAATCGTGATTAACTATAGAAATTTGGCGATTAATCGCGATTAAAAAAAATTGTCGTTTGACAGCCCTACTGTAAACACATTGGGCTATACATTTTAATAAATATAAGTATTTATTTTCAATAAAATCATGTTTTTAAAGAAATAATGTTTTTTTTGGCACTTTCCACTAGGGCTGTGCTCGATTGAAGAAATTCTTAGTCGACTAACACTCATTCAATTGTATCGACTAATCGATTAGTTGATTTAATCGACAGATCTGTAAATCCGAGTTTCTCCGTAAAGAGTCATGCAAAAGCACCACTTTAATTCTTGTGTTTACCAGAGATGTGCTCGTACGTTTCTTGGAAATAAGTCATTCAGCATGAAAAAAAGCATACAACATGACTAATCGACTAAAGAAATCTTAGTTGACTAAGACCAAAACGACCGATTAGTCGACTAATCGACTAAGAGGGAGCAGCCCTACTTTCCACGAATGCACGTTGTTGCCATATGGCAACAAATTACCAACTACCCCCCCTTTAATTTTATTTTCATTGTTTTTTTTTTTACATTTGCATTATTTAAACAACCTGTAGTCATTAAACATATCAAGACATTTTCACCATGTTTAAAAAAGAATTAATGCAATAGACCAGGGGTTCTCAACCTTTTGCAAGCTGGGCCCCCCCAAAGCTGGTTCATTGCAGTTGGGCCCCCCCTTCCCGGCGCCACCCCCACTACACCACCTTGCATAGATAGATAGATAGATAGATAGCCCTAGGCTAGGCTATTATTTTTAGGCCCACACTATTATTATTATTATTATTATTATTATTATTATTATTATTGTTATTATTGTCATCAGTAGCGGTAGATATTGTTATAATTGGCAGTAGCACCAGACTTCTAATGTGAGCTTGCAGGCATTATTATTATTATTATTATTATTATTATTATTATCATCAGTAGGCCTATTATCATTACTAGGCTATTGCTATAATTGGGAATTGGCACCAGACCTCTGATATGAATTCATGCTTTATTACTGTTATTATTACTAGGCCTAATAGTAGGCATATCATCTGCATTTTTGACAGAAGCTTGCAGGTAGGCGATGTTAATGTGAGACCTGAGCCAGGTATGCTTCATCGTACCTTCAAAGCTTTTTTGCAGCTGGTGGTGCGTCGGTTACCTTGTTGGTCCTCACTAGAAATCTCTCCATTTTGTTTGGTTTTGAAATAATTTGGATGTGGATTAGTTGTGTTTTCAATAAGTTGAGGCTATGATGTAACGGTGTGTGCAGCCTGGACGCGGAGTGGTGTGTGTCTCCTCTCTGCTATGGAACGCCAAAAGGGTCACATTTCATCACAATTCGCACGACGTTTTGAACGACGTTTGTGGCGCCACCTGCCGTTTATTAAACGCCACTACACATCTAATAAACGCCACCTGCCGTTTATTAAACGCCACCACGCGTGTGACGTCACCAGGCGTTTAATAAACGCTGCCAGATGCTTATTAGACACCTGGTGGCGTTTTGATAATCAACTCCGCCCTGTGGCTTTCACAGCCAATAGATTTGAACTCTAATCACCCAATCAGTAAAGAAGGAGGTCAGGCAACACTAATCAAGCATAGATCTCCTTTGCAGCTTGTTTGAGTAGCCCAAAGAAATGCACAACTTTGTAGTATGTTAGTTTTGTATTGCCAGACATCAGTAGGCAAATGCTGGTAAAATATGCAAGTGGCTGGTAGATTTGCTACACTCACCAGCCAAAAAAACAATGGTACTCTATTAAGTGGCTGGTGAAATGTAAACATTGACAAGCCATTTGGCTGGTGGACGAAAAAGTTAAATTTGGACCCTGGTTGTAGTATGAAACCATCTATTGTGTCACTAACTGTGAATAGCTGTTAGCGTTAGTTAGCACAATTTCCATTAGCATTGCTTTTGTAGCCTACTGTTAGCTTTGCATGTGAAATAATTGAGACAAACTACCGATAATTCGCCGTGAAATAGTGGATGGACCTGCTTGCTCAGTTAATGTATTTGATTCAGGAGACGGACATTTGTGACTGTGAAAGAGAGAGGATCGGGGAAGCTCCTTGGGACCACACAGAGCGATTTTCCATCCTGCTGGTGTGATGTAGACTGTCGCTGCTGTTTTCTGTTCTGGTGATCTTCCTGCTGTGGTTTCTCCGGTGCTCTGCCTGCTGCCATCGCCAAGTTCGCCTTTTTCATATATCCCCTTGGCTAGGATTCGTGAGTACTATATTGCACGTGCATTTTATTGTATTGGTTGTGTAAACAAGTGAAACGGCCGTCACAGTTTTAGGCCTCCTCGCTGCAACAGGGTTTTTTTGTTTGTATTTTGATTGCTGAGTATGAATGTGTGAGTGTGGGCCCACAGATAACTATTCAGGTTTACATGTCAAAAGGATTTATGCATTTATTTTATTGAAACCTAAGCAGAGGTAACAATAGCATACTCTGAAAGCTATATTGAGGCAACATATTTAGTGTGTCATAAAAAAGAGGGAGTTATTTATACTGGCCTCACTTGTGTTTATTTTTCTAATACACCATAAATGTGTTTTCATATTATTTTTGTACTTTAACTAAATAAATTCCCTTATCTAAAATGTGTGACTTAAGTTAAGAAAAAGGTGTGCTTGACACTCTAGTCTTTGTGTGCACTGCAGTCTCCACGTTGGGTTGTAACACGAGCAGCAGATGCGCTACCAGCTGTTTACACGAATCAGCAGTAAAAGAAAATCAAAGAATGAAAACTTCTAGCCGAGCGTTGTTTGAATTATGAACGATATAATGGAAAGTTGCCCGCACAGCGCCAAATGTTAGACAGTGTATCGACTGCACGGCAGTGACAGGATCAAAGAAAACAAACGCAGATAATTTTTCCTCATGTATGCTCATTTATCTTTGTTTAAATATCAGCCAGTCAGAGGTACTCTGGGGCACAGGGATCTGTCCTCCACCATATACTCCATACAGACAGAAACTTACAAGAGAACAGGGATTTCTCTATTTTCTAAGTTTGAGTGGATGGAATGACAGATATCTTCTGTTGCTTGTACGGAAGTGAACTTTGAATGTCTGTCACTTCCACTAATGTCATCTTCTCTCTCTGTACCCTAGTGACTCCCCTCATCCGCTCCATCTACAACTTCCTGTAAGGGAGATCACATTCTCCGAAACAGTGCTGATCCAGTTCCACTTTTCCCGAGGAGGCTGCGGTGTCATCCATTGTTTTGAAAGGTGTCACTTGACTGTCAACTCTCCATCGCAGCCCTGCATGGCAGTCAAGAAAAGAACCTCCTGAACCATTCCTGTTTAACTCACCTCCACTGGACCTTGCATATTGTTTTCCATCTCAACATCAAACATATTGAACGATACTCTAAAATTTATATATAAATCGCCCAGTCCTACGTCAGCCCAAACTTACTTTTCCTGACACGTTTAACATTAACTTTACATTAACATAATTCATCCCCATACACTGGAGTATGTCATGAGTACAGATGCCCATCAATACACTGTTGCAGGATAGGTGAATGACACCAACATATGGCACTTGAAGAAAAACTAATGTCCAGTATGTGATAACAGGACATGCTAGTCATCAATTATCAACAGTGTAGCAAGTTGTTCGTTAAGGGCTAACAGCTGGTTAACATTACGACAAAAACTATTTGTTCTGCGTATTCTCTTGTGTGTATCGCGTATCCGTCTCCTCTAGCTGTTGTGGTTGATATGACGTAGGTCCTCTAGCTTTGACCAGACGCAAAAATGGTGACAGCAAAGCACTGTGATGTCACGTGGTCCTTATAAATATATACCAGAAACTATGCACAAAGGACTACTTCACCTGTTGCTGAATTTTTGATGTTATTTAATAAATCTCATTTTTATGTCATGCTTTTGTGTTTGTCAGTACATTTTTCAGCTTAATATTTTTAGTAATGCATGGAATAAATATAAATTAAAATGCTTAATGATTTATTATTATAACTTAATGTCCAATTGAGTCAAGATCATAAACCATAGTATTTGAATGTGTTGAGGGATCTGACACCTACTGTTCCTGTGTCAAGGTAAGTCTCCTGAAAGGTCAAATGAAGTATGAGACACGTATGTTTAATTTAGTTGCTTTAGATAGAGCGCTGGTGGGTGTTTTTTGCATAAAGATATGAAAGTAGAGGAAATAATATATATTATATATAATAATATATATATATAGTGACCTATTCTGCCATTATAATTTTAATTTAGTTTTTATTGATATATAACTTATCCTTATTTAACTGACTGTATGCAAGACAGCTGTGACTGTCTAAGATTGTACCAAACTAGCATTCTTTTGTAGTAAATAAGTAAACTTATTTAGGTTTGCTTGTTGCATGCACTTTACAGAAACTATTAATCCGTTTTGTCAAGATTTTCAGAGTTGTCAGATTTTCTGGTAAGCTACCCTTTGGTTCCTAGTAGTTGAATTAAGAGTACAGTATTTTTGAAAATCTGCTTACTCTTCATGTTAACCCCTCTCTTGGTCTTGTAGTAATAGACCTGTATTTGCAGCAATTAAATATCACCATATTTGAAACCCTTTTAACAATAGACCCAGATAAAATGTACAATAAAAGGCAGATGTGATGCCATTAGGTTCTTAGTGTGACAGCGCTTATTAAGCAGGTAATAATGAAAATAGCTCCTCACCACTTTTTATTACATTTTTGGGAGGATGATTTGGATTGATTAATTAAATAAAGTATGAGCACCAAGTGCCTACTGATGTCTGGCAATACAAAACTAACATACTACAAAGTTGTGCATTTCTTTGGGCTACTCAAACAAGCTGCAAAGGAGATCTATGCTTGATTAGTGTTGCCTGACCTCCTTCTTTACTGATTGGGTGATTAGAGTTCAAATCTATTGGCTGTGAAAGCCACAGGGCGGAGTTGATTATCAAAACGCCACCAGGTGTCTAATAAGCATCTGGTGGCGTTTATTAAACGCCTGGTGACGTCACACGCGTGGTGGCGTTTAATAAACGGCAGGTGGCGTTTATTAGACGTGTAGTGGCGTTTAATAAACGCCAGGTGGCGCCACAAACGTCGTTCAAAACGCCGTGCGAATTGTGACGAAATGTGACCCTTTTGGCGTTCCATACTCTGCAGGCTGGGACTGCTGCGTGAGGCTACTGAGAGACTGACCGGCTGTGAGGGCTTTTGGACGGGGGAGGGGCTCACGGCAGCACCTGCTGCTCGTTGAGCACATAACTGCAGAGTGATACGTGCTTTCGAGTCTCCAAACACCACAAAAGTCTCCAATAACACCAGTAAAAGTCGCTAGATTTGTCGCTAGTCACTTTTGACAAAAAAAGTCGCCAGGAGGATGACTTGTTTTACAGTTGTGCGGAGGCTCCACACAGAGCTTTCTCCGTAACCTACGTAAGTGGCCTGATGTTTATACTTGTGCACTGGTGTGTGCGTGAACCGGCATGTGTGTGTGTGTGGTAGAGGGAGAAGTGAGAGAGTGACGGCGTTTAGCTTTAGAGCGAGTACCGACTCTAGAGTCATAGTGAGAGAAACAAAGTGTCTCCTCTGTTCTTTCTGACCACGGTGGGAAATCTGGAGCAGGAAAAGTTAATTATCTCCTTGAGTTCATGTTGTTTACGGAGAAGGAGAACCAGGAAATGAGTCGGGGAGGAAATGCAACGCTACCCAGCCACGACCGAGGACGTGTAGTTACATTACATTACGTGATTTTTATTTATTTTTTTCCTCCCATCCTGTAGTCTACTCGCGCCCCCCCAGGAGAGTGTCTGCGCCCCCCCAGGGGGGCGGGCCCCACCGGTTGAAAACCACTGCAATAGAGGGTTAAAACTAGTAACATTATTTAATAACTGTCTCATAATCTTACAGGTTAGGAAACCACTGCATTATTCTCCATGTGCAACACATAGAGTTGTTTTTTAAATTAATAGTTGCATAGTTTTTACTTACAGATGGAGCTAACAGTCCGATGGACAAACAGAGCAACAAAGCAAACGGAAAGCCTGATGCCATCTGTGGAAAGATGTTAAACAAAGTCAACATACTGCAGACAAGGACATAAATGCAGACAATTAATGACTGTGATCAGTGAGCTATTTATCAAATAAAATATCCTGCTAGTTATAAGTTCAGTTCAATTCAATTTTATTTATAGTGTCAAATCATAACAGGAATTATCTCAGGACACTTTACAGATAGAGTAGGTCTAGACCACACTCTAATAATTTACAAGGACCCAACAATTCCAGTGATTCCCCCAAGAGCAAGCATGAATGCGTAAGTGCGACAGTGGCGAGGAAAAACTCCCTTTTAGGAAGAAAAGGAAGAAACCTGGGACAGACCCAGGCTCTTGGTAAGCAGTGTCTGACGGTGCCGGTTGGGGGTGTGATGAACAATGGCAATAACAGTCACAATAAAGATAATGACTAGAAGTAGTAGTTGTAATAGTTCATGTTGTAATAGATAGTTCATCATCCACAGCAGGACGTAGGGCAGGACCACGGCGACAGCCATAAGTGTGTTATATAATATAGATATGGTTTAATATTTAGATTCATATTATATATATATAATTATA
This sequence comes from Sander lucioperca, assembly GCF_008315115.2. Taxonomy (NCBI): domain Eukaryota; kingdom Metazoa; phylum Chordata; class Actinopteri; order Perciformes; family Percidae; genus Sander; species Sander lucioperca. The sequence goes on from NC_050180.1 coordinate 40,096,459, forward strand.
TGAAGTGTTCTCAAAATATAAAATGTCCTCTTGATGAAATTGTGATAATAAATTGAAATATAATTACCTTTGCTGAGGTGATGAGTGGCTGACACAGAGAAGAACAAGCTGATGACTGTCAGTAAAGGAAGATATTCCCTCTTTATATAGTTTATCAAAGCACCACAAGAGAGTACGTCTACGCCTGCATGACCCTTCTAGTTACGCCCCTCTATTCCAGTTGAGAGAGACCCTTATCAGGCCACGTGGCATCTGAAAATCTTGATACCTAAAAAACAGGTTTGAATCAATGATCACCATGGTGATCTTCCAGTTAGAGGTGAAACATTAACAAATTGCAGCCTACATGCCAGCATTCTTGTACTTTAATCAAGTATTGCCTTTTTTTCACTGTATACTCATACTTCACCAAAACTCAGAGGGAAATATTGTACTTTTTACTGCACTACATTTATGTGACAGTTACTTTTTACATAAAAAAAACCGATACAAAGCTGTACTTATACTACTAATCTACACAGTAGTATTAGATTAGATTCAACTTTATTGTCATTGTGCAGAGTACAAGTACAAAGACAACGAAATGCAGTTTGCGTCCAACCAGAAGTGCAAAAAAGCTGAAAAGTGCAATGCAATATACAGAGTATAGACAGGTGTTGCATAGGCAGGACAAGAAACATATTGCAGTGTTATAAGAGCAGAATAAATATGGCTATGGAATATGAACAATGTGTGAACAAGTACAGATATGTGCAATGTAGTAGCAGTGACATTATACTAGTGGTAGGAATAATATAAACTTAGCACAAAAAGTAAGGAAATTTGTGTTTGGTTGATTATTTCTCTGTGGTAACGATGCTTTTTGTCAATAAGTTTTATACCGTTGGAAAGCCTGTTTAGTTCCCTTTCAAATGGTGCCCCATTTGTAAGGAACATGCAATTGTGGGATGAGCAGCAGCGCTGAGTATGTGGGTTGCGCCCATGAAAAATTCTGGTCGCACATGCGACCAAAATTTGTAAGAGTGCGACTAAGATTTTTTTCTAGGTCGCACCGGTGCACCTAACATCCTCGCATCCGCTGCCTCTCCACGAACGAAGCGATATCGTTTATATCGATACGGTTTAATGTTGCGTTACATGACCCATTCCTTCTGTAAAGCCGTGCCTGTGTTTGGATCTCTTCTCTTAGGCCGGTTACACACTAGATGCGTCGTGCGAGCGTGGCGTTTCTGTTGCGTCTCAGAAGCGTGGCGGCTGCGTGGATTTTTCTGTGTTCTACACACCAGAAGCGTGTCTGACGTGGCGCTGCTGCTGCTGCTGCTGCTGCTGCTAGGTACATGGAGGGCTGATCTCGGGACGTAGCGCCGACACATTCAAGTCTGAAAAATGGGTAAGTGGGCTGTCTGTTTACAACTTTGTGTAGCTGGACCGTCACTCAGAACACACTACGTTGTTATTGTAGCCTATCCTACCCTTTATATATCGGCTTGTTCCACGTATGGGGAGAGAGTTGTTAAACATAAATATATAGCTACTGATCTGATTAAAGCAAGACAATGTCGGCAGTATTGACTGCAAAATATGTTACAGAATATTTCGTTCTGTATGACAGGTGCAATATTTGAAAATCTTTTCTCTGAAATTTTTTATTACATTTATATCTACATTGATGTCAAAACCTCGAGACTTTCAAACATCAAGATGTCATTTATTAATATGCATTTGTGTCTAAATTTCCTATTCTATTTTGCCTGGAAACGCTTCCAACACGCTCGCGTCTCGCGTGAAAAATAGGCGTCGGTTCTATTTCTAGCAGGCACGCGTCTCAGGCGCGTCTCACGCAGGCAGTGTGTAAGCTCTAACCTGTTAACATGGGAGCCGAAATAAAAACGCACACGCCACGCGACTGACACGCTCGCGCAACGCATCCAGTGTGTAACCGGCCTTACTCTCCGCGCAGCCCCCATTCACTCACGGCTCCCCTGCAACATGAGAAAGAGATCGCCTGTGCCCGGTCCACACACTGCTAACATTTGTCTACAGTTTTAATTGTTATTAACACAGCTGTATATTGTTAAGTATGAGAGGGAAACCTATATTTGTACCAGTTTCCGCTGGTAACTCTGTTATTGCGGCCGCCATGGCGAAAAACACAGAATAAGTTAATGAATGGAACTACAGTAACTTCAGTTCGTTGAGTAATAGCGTGTGAGACGGAGCCTGCTGGATCTGGGCGAGAGATGTGATCCATGGCCACATTATCATAAAAATGCAGCACAGTGATGATTCAGACATTTCATACACAAGACGTTTGTAACGCCACAGACTCGTCAAAGCGCAGTCGACCCGTGTTGGCTGGAGTCGAACCCGGGCTGCTGCGTCGAGGAGTAAACCTCTATATGAGCTACTGAGCTATTCAGGCGCCCTCTCTCTCTTTTAATCAGTCTGTTACTGTTGAAAACAAAGAGCTTTTTCAGAGATATGTTTTTTAAATATATCCTAGGCTATTTATTTCAGATAAGTTAATTTACATGTGTTGCAGCTGTATATTTTCAAACTGGGAAGGAAACCCTGTCTTTGCATTTTATTTTAATCACAATCTGTTTTAATAAAAGATTGTGAAAAGTGGCTTTGACTTAAAACTGAACATTTAGCTGACTTTGTAAAAAAATACAGAGATATATATCCATTCAGCCGAAAAATACAGAGATATAATTTTTAGTCCTGGACTAGTGGAAGATCTGATAAGAATCAGACACTTATTCTTGTTTAAAATAATTTACATAATATATATGAATGTATATGGAGTGTGATAAAAAGGTGACCTTGAAATTGTGGCATTAACGGTGACGCGAGGAAAAATTTGGGTGCACCTAAATTTTGTGGTGGTGCACCTAAATAAAAAAAAGTTATGTGCACCAGTGCAACCTGTCACGGTTTAAACTGAATTGAACCCAAATGCAGACCATAACACCGAGCCAGAGAAGGTTTAACAGGTTTATTATAAAGTTAAATTGTTCAGGTTTCCAACAATAGGGGAAGAGCAGGTCCAGGTCTATAGAGAGGGAAACAGTTCCAGAGTTCTGAGCAGGAGTGGTACCGTACTGTCCTAATGTCCGTGGTGAATCCAAATGTGACGTCCAGAAGTGGAAAGCAGGATGGTGGTGGCAGGTGTGATACCGTACTGTCCTAATGTCCGTGGTGAGTCCAAATGTGACGTCCAGTAGTGGAAAGCAGGATGGTGGTGGCAGGAGTGAAGCGGAGGCAGGAGTCGGGTTCCGATAATCTGTAGCACAGGAGAAAATATAAGTTGAACAGGCCAAAAACATGAAGGGCAAAACAAGCAGGTTGAGTCAGCGAGACTAACATGGTAATCTTGACTATGATCTGACGATGAGTGGCAAGGTTGACCGGGTATTTAAGGCTGAGGTGATTATGGTGAATGAGCTGCAGCTGGAACCCTGACTCCTGCACACCAGACTTCACTCCTGCAATTAAGAACAGACAGAGGGGAGGGGAAGAGCAGAGAGAGAGCTACCTAGCAGCAGTAGGCCTAACACAACCAAGGCAAAACATTAGTCTGGAGCCCTGTCTCCAGTGAAATACAGTCACACTTTTACACCGTTTAGCTGTCAGCATTTTAACCGTGTTTACTCCAGTTGCTAGCTAGCTAGCAGGCTAACGTTACCTGCTGCTAAGTGTAGTGTTGACTAGCTAACAGTAGGCTAACGTTACCTGCTGCTAAGTGTAGTGTTGACTAGCTAACAGTAGGCTAACGTTAGCTGCTGCTAAGTGTAGTGTTGACTAGCTAACAGTAGGCTAACGTTAGCTGCTGCTAAGTGTAGTGTTGACTAGCTAACAGTAGGCTAACGTTACCTGCTGCTAAGTGTAGTGTTGACTAGCTAACAGTAGGCTAACGTTACCTGCTGCTAAGTGTAGTGTTGACTAGCTAACAGTAGGCTAACGTTAACTGCTGCTAAGTGTAGTGTTGACTAGCTAACAGTAGGCTAACGTTAGCTGCTGCTAAGTGTAGTGTTGACTAGCTAACAGTAGGCTAACGTTACCTGCTGCTAAGTGTAGTGTTAACTAGCGTCCCGTGTGGCGATGTTTCAGTTCCCCCTAATGTCTGTTTTCGGAGCATCAGAGAGAAGCGCAGGTATTTAAGTGGCACCTAAATAAGGCACCGAAATCCGCGTTGCTATTCGTTCTTGGTAGATAACGGTCGTTAAGGCACCGGTGCCGTATTAGCACCAGGTCTCGGACCCCGTTCAAAACGGCGATTTTTGCCGAAAAGCGACTAGTTTGCAGGTATGTACTACTCTTTGACCGGCTCGCAAGCCCAAACGAGTGTGTGCGGCGTTCCTGTTGTTTAGTTTCCGGTCTAGCTAGATCCAGTGTGGTGTTGTAGTTTTTCTAACGTTACTAGTTGTTGCAACAGCATGTGAAAAAAACTACAAAGTTTGCTAGGCCAAGAAGAACGTTAATCCCGCGATAAAAAAATTGACGCCGTTAAAATGGGTTTGCGTTAACGCCGTTAATAACATGTTTAACTGACAGCACTAAATATAACACTTTGAAAGGAGCTATCGTGCATATTGATTAAGATGATGACTTTTGATTTGAAGAATATTTTCCTAATACTTTTACTTGAGCAACATTCTGACCAGGTTATGTACCACAGTCATTTAAAGTAGCTGTGATAACACCTCTGCTTAAAAAAACACTCTTGATCCAGAGGTCTTAGCCAACTTTAGAGCACAGAGACGGCACTGCTACAATTACCACGGTTTTCCCCACTCATCCTGTCTCTTTCTATCGGAGAGAGAGGCGAGAGGAGAAGGATTGCTTACAGACCCAACATGTTTGAATCACTGATCGATATTGTTAATGCTTGGAAAGGATCAAGGAACAAGTAAACACTTTTATTACACAATTACTTTCCAGTTAGAGGGGAAACATTAACTAATTGCAGCCTACATGCCAATGTCCTTGTACTTTAATCAAGCATTGCCTTTTTTTTTTACTGTATACTCATACTCCACCAAAACTCAGAGGGAAATATTGTACTTTATATTGTAAATATTGAAGAATATTTTCCTAATTTTTACTTGAGCAACATTTTGAACAGGTTATGTACCACAGTCATTTAAAGTAGCTGTGATAAAACCTCTGCTTAAAAAAACACTTTTGATCCAGAGGTCAACTTCAGACCTATATCTTATCTCCCCTTTCTCTCTCTGATCCTTGAGAAGGTACTCGCTAATCAGTTAATTTATACATAACTGTTTTAGACAAAGGACTTGTCTCCATACTTGTCTTATTAGATCTTAATGCTGCATGCGACATTGACCATCACATCCTATTACATTAATATAAAGACTGGAACATTTAATTGACATTAAGCGAACCACACTAAGCTGGTTTAATCAATCAACATTTATTTATATATATCACTTTACAGCAACCAGCAGGTATCCAAAGTGCTTTACATCAGGAACCAAGAATAAATCAACATATCATACAATAAAAAGAATGAAACATAGAAAACAGTAAAGTCAGAAAAGGTTACATAGAAACAGGAGGAAGAGAGGGAAACTGTCACACCACTACTACGTATTAAAATATACTAATAGCATATATATATGCTATTATTTTGTATATACATGTCATTGTTATGCTATGGATTACACTATATTACCATCAAGGACATGAATTTATTGAGGAAAGGAAAATTTGCCAGGAACGTGATGTCTATTCAAAAGAAGAGGTTTATTAGCACACATCAAACACAGCCTACACAACAAATGGTTAAAAGGTAACTGGCGGCATTCTGTCTTAATTCGGTCCGTCTTGCAGATGTCTGTGGTGCGTTGCCCTGTACTTCTGCTGGCTGCGAAAAGGACGCACAATCCATCCAGCACACTCTGTCACGCTTCCAGCAGCTGTAAAAACAATCAATACAGACAATCAGTACTGCGCGATGCACTGTGTATGGACACAACACATCTATTAATGCACCTGAAAAATAGTGACATTGACCAAAACGTATCTAATCTTACCCTCTTTCTTCTCACTGGACTCCAAGCTGAACTCTTCACAGCTTCCGCCTGCGATGCAAGATCTGGTTGTTTCTACCTGAAGCTCCTGCTTACTGTCTCGTAATTACAGGCAGCTGGAAAACAATTAAATGAGTGGTATAAAAAACAAACATAAGTCACAGTAAAATTAAACAAGGAATGAGAAAACAAGAAAAGTTATTTACGCACAATGCCGTTATTATCAGCATCATGTAAATCTGGACTTGCAGACATAGCTCCGAGCAAATAGGTCACAGCCTCCTTATGAGGCGAGTTAGTCTGTGAAAACAAAATGTACTGTGAAGATCTATTAACGTATCTATATCCTTATACAGCAGAATGAAAGCATATTCTTTAAATCTTACCTTTGCTCCGGTTTGTAGCGCCTACAATTTGTCTCCGATTTGTGAAGACGGCGTACGGTTTCCTGTAAATTACAAGTCCAAGAAAATACACTTTTATAAAGCATTTTGACACTGGCCCAGCTTAGCTCTGCCTAATAATGAATCGCGCTGAAAGCAGCCACCCAGACACACAGCTCTGTGCTGCTCGCGTTTAAACTTGCGTGCATGGTGGGGTTTAAAACATTATTTCCAAAGTCTAAGTAGCCTGCTAAACATCCAAATACAGTCATTATACTTCAAGAGTTAATAAACAGTACAGACTAGCTCGCCGTTTCATTAATAATCATATACTTACGTTGTCTTTTCCTTTTCTGTGGGCGCATCTTTACGGAGCCCCGGAGGTGACATGGAGGAGGAAAAAAACAACGCTCCGTACATCTTGAACCACTCCTGTGCGTTTCCTTTTTCTTCCACAAGAAGAAGCCTGAGAGCTGACAGCGCCAGTATCTTCTTAGTACTAGCCATCGTATTTTCTTTCGTTCAGCGAGTAATGACAACGATCCTTTGTTATGAGTGAAACTAAGGTAGAACCCAAGTGCAGACAATAACACAGAGCCAAATGGAAGTTTAACAGGTTTATTGTAAAATGTCCAAGATCAAAAAGCAACCGGAAAAGCAAAGTCCAAGTCCAATGATTTCAGATCCAGGGTACAGAGCGGGAGAGGTACCGTAATATCCAAGGTCCGTGTCCAATAATCCTGAGATCCAATGTGGAGAGGAGGAATGGGAATGGCCGGAATGGAGGATGGCAGGAATGGTGGATAGCAGGAGTGAAGTGGCAGCAGGAGTCAGGTTCCAAGAGCTGTGGTCAAAAACAGGAAAAATCAGAGCGAGCAAAACACACAAGAGCTTAATACAAAGTGGTGAAGTCAGCAGCTAGACTAACGTGGTCGTCTTGACTATGATCTGACGATGAGTGGAAAGTTGACTGGGGTATTTAAAGCTGAGGTGATTGTGGTGAATGAGCTGCAGCTGGAACCCTGACTCCCGCACACCAGGGATCACTCCTGCAATTAATGACAGACAGAGGGAAGGGGGAGAGCAGAGACAGAGAGCTATCTAGCAGCAGCAGCAGCAGCAGGCCTAACATCCTTCTTGACTACTATCAACACTCTCTGATAAAAACAATGACTGACGACAGCGTGCGCTGTGTTTACTAGGTCTTGCGAGATGTTCCGTCATTTCCGTCATGAAATAGTAGAAATCCATTCCACAATGACATTGCAAGTCTAATATAAACACAATACAGGGACTATAAACCAACCTCTTCCCTTCCCCACCCGCCTCAGAAGAGAATATAGAAATCCAGTATGTATGTAGGGAGGGACACGTCCAGAACATATGTGAAAGTGTACCATGGTGCTGCTGACATCTGTCGCAGCGTCGGTCAGTATTAGGATAGACACGGGACAATCGGACCTTTGTCAAATACACACGGTGTAAGAGCTTACATTGAATAACTCCATGTCTCGCACATATTGAGGAGCCGTGCATACGGCCAAGGTTAGACCCCCGCCCTTCATTGTCAGGGGAATATTTAAGATTCTATCAATAGGAGTGGCGGTTGGGATGCGTGGAAAATCTTTATACGTCTTTCTATAAAAATCTCTTACTTGTAGATATCTGAAAAAGTGACTATGAGGAAGATGGAATTTCTCTATTAGCTGCTGGAAGGAAGCAAAAACACTCTCTATAAACAGGTCTTTTACTGAGCACAAACCACTCTGCAGCCACAGCCTAAAAGCACTGTCCTTCGTTGAGGGAGGGAATAGGGGGTTATTACTAAGTGGCATACACAGTGGTGGGGTCTTAATTCTCAGATGTTTACAGAATTGGTTCCAAATGCGCAGGGTAGACGAGACAATTCTGGGTTAGGGTTAACCCTTTTTACAGACTTCAATCTAGTTGAGACAGAGAGGCAGGTGTGCATGACAGGGACTCCGTTAGACACCAAACAGGGGAGTTGTCAGGAGCCACCTGCATCCAGTACATAACCATCTGCAGGTTAGCTGCCCAGTAATACGATAAAAAATTAGGTAGTGCCATCCCCCATCTTTTTTTGTGTTTTTGCAAGACTGTCTTGGGTAATCGTGGCACCTTTTTGTTCCAGATGAACTGTAATATTGCCGTATCAAAGTTGTGGAAAAAGGACTTTAGAATAAAAACCAGGATGCACTGGAAAAGATAAAGAAACTTAGGGAGAACATTCATTTTGACTGAATTTATTCTGCCTGCTAGTGACAGAGGCTTGCCGAAGAGAAGGGGGGAGGATCCCAGTTAATAGGGATTCATCAGCATATTTAGCAGCATAGGAGCAGTGTTAGTGGAAAACTTTTTATAAAATTCAATCGGAAGGCCATCAGGCCCAGGAGATTCCCAGACTGCATAGAGGAGATTCATGTTTTTAGTCTTTATGCTAAGCTAAGCTAACGTTTGCTCGAAGGGAACTTCATAATTAATATACAGACGAGATTTGTATCGATCAGAACATTAACGTTTAGAGAGAAATTAAATAAGTGCGCACCTAATATTAAAATTTGAGACTGAAACATTAAAACTAGTAGTACATTTTACACCCCAACACGCAATCACCATTGTTGTCACCTACAAGCCTCCAAATGTCAGTGAAAGTGTCTATCTCAGCTTTCTGACATAATTAAATCTGTTATAAGAAAGGAGCTTGTAATTCTGGGCGATAGCAACCTTGACTGAAATGATGGCTCATCAAAATCTTTGAAAGCCACTGCAATGAAACTCGGACTTTATCAATTTATCAGCCCTCAAAATATGTAATGTCTGGTGTCATAGATGTGGCTATTTCATATCATTCGCTCATCTATGCAGTTAGGACAATCATAAAATCTTCTAAAACTCATGCCCCCCACTCTGTACCAAAAATACCAGTTTCAAAACTACCTCAATTCAATGCTGAATTCAGTGCTACTGATTGGAGCGACGAGCTGTCACTGGAAAATCCAGAACAAATTCTAACGCAATTTCACTAAATTGACAATTCACACTAAATTTCAGAAAATACAGAATAAATATACCACTACCAGTAAGGTTCGACCTAGGCAGAGTAAATTACCATGGATAAATTTTGAAATATTTTAACTCGTTAAACAGAAGGCCTCTCTCCTTAAAATGTATAGGTTAAGTCTAACACCAGAGAGCAAAAATAATTTCATAGAAATTAGAAATAAATGTACTGTTGAACTGTATAAGGCTAAGGCCGTCTATTTCCAACAGCAGATTACCCAATCTGCTACCAACCCGAAGACATTATGGCAGACCCTTAAGGTCATCACTGGCAAAAATGAGAAGAAAAAGAATGTCAACATTCAAATTTTCCTACAGTGTACTACAGGGTAAGATTGCAAGTGCTTTCATGACTATTTTGTATCATCTGTTAAAGAACTGGCAACACATTTTGCCACTCCCTCCTCTTTCTCACCTGTTCTCTCCTCAACATCTGATCAGTTCTCATTTTCTGAAATTTCACAGAAGGAGGTGTAAAAATCCTGCACTCCCTAAAAAAACTCTCATGCCCGTGATACTTATGGTCTAAACATTCTCTTTTTAAAGACTCATGCTGATAGCCTCGTACCTCTCTTTCAGCACTTAATCAATCTTTGTATCAGGCATTCTATCTTTCCCGCTGACTGGAAAACAGCACAAATTACTCCAATTTTTAAATCTGATGATCTTGTCTCAAACTACAGACCTATAGCAATACTGCCAGCAATGTCTAAGTTGCATAACCAGTTAAGTTCTTACCTTGAAACTAACAATTGGCTCAGTGATTGTGAACAGTTTTCGTGTGAAGAGATTAACCATGTCGGCATTACTACTCTTCACTGAACAATTACGTGACTCTCTTAACAAAGGTCACATCACTGGAGTTATTTTTATTGACTTTCGTAAAGCCTTCGACACAGTAAACCATCAGATCCTGCTTAACAAACTTCACGCATTGAAATTCTCTTCATCTGTGATAGAAATGCTTTCTTCCTACCTGATGAACAGGTTGCAGCTGTCAAAATTAATCATGCAACATCCCAACCTTTAGTCTGTGATATGGGCGTTCCACAAGGCAGCATTCTTGGACCCTTACTTTTTCTTTTATACATCAATGATCTCCCTCAAGTGTGTAAACACTCAAAATACTTACTGTACGCTGATGATACTGTGATTTTTCTCTCTGACTCAAATCCTGATGTCATAAACTCCAAATTATTTATTATTATTTAAGGTATTTCATTTGTGTTATTCACTAGAGAGTTAGATAATGGAATTCTGACGCCGTAGGCGGCAGAATTAATGCACTAACCATAAACATGAGCCAAATCCAGGCCATCTCACCTTTCATTGAGGGCCAATGAGTGCTTAGTTTAATAATCCAAAGTTTTTCGGCTTTTCTCCTCTGTTTGACAGTCCAATTAGGGTTACATTCCAATATGGTGGCTCTCAGGTTGGTCCAACCATGTTCTACAAAGTGTCGCACTAGAGGGGTATGTAAATTTTTCTGTTTGCCAATGTTATATCTGTGTTGTGTAAACCTAGTAAATATAGTGTTTCCTGATTCACCCACATATTGAATGGAACACTGTTTACATCTGATTAAATAAACACAGTTTTTTGAGTAAACAGTTGTGTTTTTTTGTGTATTAAAAACCTCTTTACTGCTTTGGTTCTGCACAAATTTGTAGTGTCTGAAAAAATCCCCTTGTGCTCTGCCTTTGAGAATATCTCCTAAGTTTTGATTTTTTCTAAAGGCAGCAATGATTCTGTAATCCTTTAATCCTCACAAATTTAACATTAGCTGAGGAATAAGTAGTGACAATTGGTAGAATAGGATCCAAAAAAATTGGTCTGGTCCCTTTGAAAGACTTCAGTGTTTTGCGAAGCATGGTAAAAGTGTACCCCCTGCTGGTGAGAGTGGAAAAAAGTATTTTAACAGCTTTCTTAAAATCCTCTCAGTTCTCAGTCTTAGTACAGATCCTATCAAATCTTAATAATTGCGACTTAACCAATCCGGCAAAAGTATGTTTTGGGTGGAAACTGTTTCTAAATAATAAGGCGTGGGTATCAGTTTCTTTAAAGAACACTTTGATATCCAATTGTAGTTTTTCTGCAAAATCTGTACCCTTAAAAGTTGTGGTATCTAAAAAATCTATAGAGTCTGTACCACTTACTGTAAGTGTGGACTTAAGTGAGATTGACTGTCTGTGATTGTTGAGAGTGGTTAAAAACACCTTAAAATCCTCTTCCGAGTATTGCCAGATGCCCCATATATCATCTAGATATCTAAAGTATTGTAATGGTTTTTTATGGCAAGAAGCCAAAGCCCACAAGTTTCCCACTCTGCCATGAATATATTTGCATAGGAAGGGGCGAACCGCTTCCTCATTGCTGTACCCTTGACCTGTAGAAAGTAATGGTTGTCAAATTGGAAGTCATTTTTAGTGAGATTAATCTCAAGTAGTTGCAATAGTTCCTTATCTGGTCTTTTTTTATTTGGATACTTTTGAAAAATATTCCTAATGGCCAGAAGGCCTTCATTAGTCTGAATATTCGTATATAAATTATTTACATCTAAAGAAAATAGAAAAGCAGAGGGGGGAACTTTAATTTGTTTAATTTTTTCGAAAAAATCCAATGTGTCTTTAATATAACTATTGTGTAATTTAGAAAGGGGATTTAAGTAATAATCTATAAACTCGGCTATATGGTAAGTCTCACTATCGCAGTCTGACACTATAGGACGTCCTGGAGGAATTTTGAACAGTACGCTCCAATCCGAGGCATTTTTGTGGATCTTTGGCAAAATGTAAAATAGTCTCATTCGAGGATCCTTGCTGCTCAGGAGGTAAGATTTTTGTTTGTTATTAATAGATTTGTTATCATATAATGATTGTATACTTTTTTCAATTAAAGGAATAGTGTCCTTATATATGGGCTTATCTAGTGGGATATAATAGTTTCTGTCATTAAGTTGTCTATAACATTCCCAGAGATAGTCCTGTCTGTCCATCAAGACAACCGAGCTCCCCTTATCTGCTGGCTTTATAACGATATCAGTATTCTCTTTTAGTTGGATAAGTGCTTAGAATTCAAATTTATTTAAATTAGGCTTAGTCCAACCTACCTTGTAAGTGAAAAAAATTTTGAATGTCTGAATTGATTAAGGTTGAAATTTCAGGTAAAAGCTGTGCAGTTGAGGGAGCCCAGGTTGACTTGGGAATGAAAGGTAAGTGCTCTTTATCTAATTTACCTTCATAGTAAACTGCCAATTTCAGTCGTCTATGATACTCTTGCAAATCCAGTATTGTTTGGTCCTTGGCACATTTATGGTGAGTCTTATGGATGGAAGGAATAAAGGTCAGGCCTTTATTCAGCAGTGAGGTTTGAGCTGCAGTTAGCTGAAAAGAGTTAGACAAGTTAATGACTTAAAAATTATAGTTAATGTTTTAAACCCCGTTTTTTCTCCTATGTTTTCGGGGTCTGCGTGTTTAAATGGACAAGCCAACTGTCAAACATGTGACCAGCCATGGAGTGGGTCCAGTGTACAAAGTCTTGTTCCGTTGAGAAGAGCTTCCTGGAGAGTTGGGGGATGTAGGCATGATGGGACAAGATGTAGTCATTCAGAGCGCCCAAGTTGGCCTGGTCCTGGTGTGGGAGGGCACGTGAAAAGTTGAGAAGGGGAATAAATATTTTGGCTCTGGGAAATGCCACCTCAGCCATCTTCACCGCCTTTTTTAGTTGGGGGATGGTGATGCTGTCAGGTTTCTGGGCTCTGTGGTTGATTCCAAATGAGAGCACCAGTTTTTCAACTGTATTAGTAACTTTAACTTTGGTCAGTAGTTGAAAGTAGCCCCAGGGAAACTGTCTATTTGTATATAGGACTGTGTGTATGGTGGAATGCGGGCCAAGTTGGAATCTCCTATGATGAGCCATCTCTCTTTGGGGGTCAAAGTCCAGGCTGTCATTTTTTTAGTAGTTGGAGTATGTCTGTCTGTCTTAGCTGGAAGTGACGGAGAGGCAAAGTTGAGAGGGCTCTGGACTTGTGCTCGTGTGTAAGGTCTCAGCCTGATCGGAGGTGTGGTTTGTTGAGTGGTGTGGGTTTTACCTGTAAGTGGACCACTCAGGTTTACAACATCAGGTTCCGTGAGGTCAGTTAGGTTGGAGGTGGTTGTTGTGGGTCTATTTCTCTGGAGCATTGTAGAATGAAAGCATGGTAGGAGATTTGGGGTCCTTTGAGGTGGTCTCTGTCCCTTTGGAGAAGCCAGGACCTGAATGATGGGTGAGAGGGAAGCCGCTGGAATGGGAGAGAGAAGGGTGGAGGAGGGGGAGAAATGTTGAGGGATAGGGGCAAAGGGGGAAAAGAGTCCAGAAATGCTCAAGGCTCTGGGTATGGAGGGGCTGTCTTGGTTGACACACCTCTTCAACATTGCGTGGAAGTCTGGGACGGTGCCTAAGGAGTGGCAGACCGGGGTGGTGGTTCCCCTTTTCAAAAAGGGGGACCAGAGGGTGTGTGCCAATTACAGGGGTATCACACTTCTCAGCCTCTCCGGTAAAGTCTACTCCAAGGTGCTGGAAAGGAGGGTTCGGTCGATAGTCGAACCTCAGGTTGAAGAGGAACAATGCGGATTCCGTCCTGGTCGTGGAACAACGTACCAGATCTTTACTCTCACAAGGATCCTGGAGGGAGCCTGGGAGTATGCCCAACCGGTCTACATGTGCTTTGTGGATCTGGAGAAGGCGTATGACCGGGTCCCCCGGGAGATACTGTGGGAGGTGCTGCGGGAGTATGGGGTGAGGGGGTCCCTTCTCAGGGCCATCCAATCTCTGTACGACCAAAGCGAGAGCTGTGTCCGGGTTCTCGGCAGTAAGTCGGACTCGTTTCAGGTGAGAGTTGGCCTCCGCCAGGGCTGCGCTTTGTCACCAATCCTGTTTGTAGTATTTATGGACAGGATATCGAGGCATAGTCGGGGTGGAGAGGGGTTGCAGTTCGGTGAGCTGGGGATCTCATCGCTGCTTTTTGCGGATGATGTGGTCCTGATGGCATCGTCGGCCTGTGACCTTCAGCACTCACTGGATCGGTTCGCAGCCGAGTGTGAAGCGGCTGGGATGAGGATCAGCACCTCTAAATCTGAGGCCATGGTTCTCAGCAGGAAACCGATGGAGTGCCTTCTCCAGGTAGGGAATGAGTCTTTACCCCAAGTGAAGGAGTTCAAATACCTTGGTGTCTTGTTCGCGAGTGAGGGGACAATGGAGCGGGAGATTGGTCGGAGAATCGGCGCAGCGGGTGCGGTATTACATTCAATTTATCGCACCGTTGTGACGAAAAGAGAGCTGAGCCAGAAGGCAAAGCTCTCGATCTACCGGTCAGTTTTTGTTCCTACCCTCACCTATGGTCATGAAGGCTGGGTCATGACCGAAAGAACGAGATCCAGGGTACAAGCGGCCGAAATGGGTTTCCTCAGGAGGGTGGCTGGCGTCTCCCTTAGAGATAGGGTGAGAAGCTCAGTCATCCATGAGGAGCTCGGAGTAGAGCCGCTGCTCCTTCGCGTCGAAAGGAGCCAGTTGAGGTTGTTCGGGCATCTGGTAAGGATGCCCCCTGGGCGCCTCCCTAGGGAGGTGGTCCAGGCACGTCCAGATGGGAGGAGGCCTCGGGGAAGACCAGGACTAGGTGGAGGGACGTCCAGCTGGGAGGAGGCCTCGGGGAAGACCAGGACTAGGTGGAGGGATTATATCTCCAACCTCGGTATCCCCCAGTCGGAGCTGGTTAATGTAGCTCAGGAAAGGGAAGTTTGGGGTCCCCTGCTGGAGCTGCTACCCCCGCGACCCGATACCGGATAAGCGGATGAAGATGGATGGATGGATGGTTATTCACTAGATTAAAAGTCCAATTACTGATTATGTTTTGGCCAGCTTATAGAGTCAGATTGTGCATGCTTACATGCTCACCGTAGCACAGGTATATTTCAGGTTTGTCCATTTCATCTCAGGTAAGTTTAATTTATCTCTACAGTTAAACACAAATCAAACAATACTGCTGACACAGTAAAAAGATGTTTGCCTTCCCCTTTGCCACACACCTGTACCTGTGGCTGTTGATTTCTATAAACATTTCCTGTGTCAATGCTCCACCTGGTGGTCACACACAAAACTGTATTTTTATCCCGTAAGAGAAAATTCATGACTCGAAAGAAAAAGAAATGCAACCCTTTAAAATAAACTTTATGTCCTTATTTAATAGAGGTGTGAATCTTCACTGATCTCCCGATATAATTTGATTACGATTATCATGTCAGCGATTCAATTCGATATCTCAATGCATCACGATGCATCATGATGCGTCAAATAAATTTTTCTATTAAAGCCATATAGGATATTTAATTCATAGCTTGTCAAGCTTCAAAAACCAAACATTCTGCAGTGCTCTAATACTAAATAAATTGGATGCATAAAACTACAGCACCGAGCACATGGCACTTCCTGAATGTGCAAAACATAACAGAATATGTAAACGGAAAGGTTGTTAGGCCTACATTAAATTGTAAACAGAAATAATCGATTATGGCCCGGCCGATTATCGATGCAGCATCGTCCATGTCCACAATTCGATGCATCGATTATTTGATTAATTTCAACACCTCTATTATTTAATCTATTCATCAATGTGTTTATTTGTATATTGGATTAGTATATTAAAGGTGCCCTGCCACACAAATATTTTTGAAATATGTTAGGTCCATGTGTGTTATGTGGTGAATGTGAAAATGAACTGCTACCTCCTCTGTCAGCTCTAGCCACTGACAAGAAATAAGCGGAGAAATCAGGCCAATTACAAAAGCTGGTCAGTCTGACGTGATGTTGCCTGAGCTCATTACTATTCATGAGCTCGCCCAGTTGCGCTGGGTAAAGGATGCTGATAGCCAGGCTCTCATTGGCTAGCTGTTAGCCAATCACAGTCAAGCAGCTTAGCTCGTTGAATATTAATGAGAACTGGCACAAATTAAGCTGAGTCTTCCTGCAGGCTTTCTATACTGTGCTAGAATGGCTTGAAACAAGGTAACCAAGGCATTTCTTCCACAAAAGATGGTACAGAGTCCATGGTAGAACTTCAGACATTACCTCAAAGTAATGAAAATTTGTGTGGCGGGGCACCTTTAACCTTGTTTTTATTGTAATTATTTAAGGCAATAACATATTATTCATAATTATATAACTATTTGTCACTTTAAAGAAAACAAGAGTCAGTAAGTCAGGACCAGACACTGTTTGTGACAATATGTCTTTTATTTTTTAATGCTTATTGATTATAAAGTGAAGGAAAACAGATGAATAAAGACACCAGAAACTCCTCTTGTATCACAGAACGTTCTGACAACATTTGGATTTGTATTTTCTATTTGGACATTTTGGATGAGAAGATCATCACCACTCATGTCTGGTAGGTGGATGTTGTTACCTTTGGACAGAGCTGACAGACAATATTAACTAAACTAAAATGGAAAAGATGTCAGAGTATTTAAATGTTTTCTGTATTTCATTTTGTGTTATTTACTAGATTAAAAGTCCAATAACTGATTATGTGTTTGTCCAGCTCAGACAGATCATCATCTTCAACATCATGATGGCGGGAGGCCTCACATGTTCTTGGAGCACGCAAAAGGAAGTATTTTGGGACACGAGTTGTCGTTCCATTTGTCTGTAGAGAGAGTTTCCAGAGTTTTAATGTCTTATAATTCAGACTGCAAAAATATGACCACCTGCTATAAGTTTAGAGGTCATTGTTGCATCATCATATTTATTTAAAAGACAATATGTTTTATATGTTGTTTTTTTTTTTACCCTGATAGTTCTCAAGACAGTGCTCGACTCCGCCGGCGTTGTCAGGCTTCCCCGGAGCCCAGCTTTTGTAGTCGAATTTGGATCCATCAGACCACATCCACACGCCCTCCTGGAGGAGAGAGATTGGTTCAAAGTTAAAGTAAAATCAAAAGAGGATCCTCCTTTTTCTGTTTTATATTTGGAGTAATTTTACTCTTTCTGTTCTTTATTTCTTTCATCAAATTTCATTTTCTCGATACCTTTAGAGACGAGTGACATCACTTCCTATGATGATAAAAGTCTCACCTGCACTGAGTCAAAGCCTCCCATCCAGGTCCGTTCGATTACACCGCTCACTTGTTTAATGTAGGTTTTGAGGAAGGAATATTCCTCTTCTGAGTGGACTGAGGCCAGATTCCCACCGGCGGCCTTGCAGAAGATCTAATGGAGACAATATAATAGGTTAAAAACATTTAAGAAAAATACATAAACCTAATCACAATTTTAACAGATGTGATCTCAGGACATCTCATTTATATACTGACATACCTTTGGACAATGCAGGACTTTTACTGTAACAAAGTATTAATACTTTTAGAGACTGTCCTCCCCGAAATTCATAGTCCCCTAAGTCGTTTGTTCAAGCAGCAATTAGTACTCATATTTAGGTTTATAGTGGCGCCGCCCTCTAATGGCCGTAGTAGTTATGACGCCAGTAAAGCAGGAAGTAAAGTGATTTATGTTTTGCTCCTGTCATAACTACTATGGCCACTAGAGGACACCGCCACTACAGATCAGGACAGTGCCCACTATTATATGTGGGCACAGTTATGCTAGATTTCAGTGCTGCTTTTGATGTGATTGATCATGATCTCTTAATTGGTAAACTTATTTGTTATGGTTTTAAACACTCAGCTATTTTAAGAAGTTACCTGTCCGGTAGATCACAGAGAGTATATTACAATGGCACTTTTTCAAACAGCAAGGCGTTAGACTGTGATGTTCCACAGGGGAGTTGCCTAGGGCCTCTTCTTTTTGCAGTTTTCACCAATGATCTGCCACTTGCAATTGGGCAAGCAAGTTTAACAATATATGCAGATGATTCTACCCTCCATTATGCCACATCCACATGTTCTGAGCTTAATCAGGTTCTATCTAGAGAGCTCAGCATCGTACTTAATTGGATAAAATCAAACAAACTTGTGCTAAATGCATCAAAGACAGTCTGCATGGTATTTGGCTCTAAACATAAATTAGCACATGGACCTGAATTGAATCTTGAAGTTGCAGGCCAATCTATAAAACAAGTAAATAAAGTTAAGCTTTTAGGACTACGAATTGATAGTGCATTGTCGTGGTCCGATCACATTGACTTTATGGTTACTAAGATGGGTAGAGCAGGTGCCATCACAAGGAAATGCTCACCATTCCTACCCTCTTCTTTACTAAGGCAAATTGTTTGCTCTTTAGTTCTTTGCCAATTAGATTATTGCTCACTAATCTGGTCATCTGCTTCAAAAACCCTACTTAGAAAACTTCAAGTAGCACAAAATAAAACTGTTAGACTTGTTCTGAAATGCAATTCTAGGACCAATGTTATTAAAATGCATGAATGTCTTAAATGGTTGAGTGTTGAGTCAGACACCATCATTTATTTTTGACAACATAACTTACAGTTCAGATATCCATACTTATTTAACAAGAGGAGCCAGTAAGGGGCAGATGATGTTACCTTTACCAAAATCCAATGACTTGAAAATTTGAAAAATCATTTACAGAGCAAGTTCTTTGTGGAATAAAATCCCAAGTAACATTCGTTTTATCACAGGAAAGGACCATTTTAAAAATAAAGTCCAATCTTACCTTCATTTAAATTATTTATTATGAGGTTTCTGATTGTGTGGTGAAAAAATATCAAATTTCTGTCTTTGTCAATGTAAGCCACCTTAATGTTAGCCATGCAATATACTGTAATATATAACTTAGTTTTCAAGATATTTCTCAATTTGCTTGGTTTGTTATTGTTTTCATTTAATTTAATTTGTAAATTATCTTCTTTTTGTCATTAAGTTTTTTAGACAGATATTGTTGAATGTATTTTCTTTTCTTTTATTTCTTTTCTTTTCTGTATATGTTATGAAATGTTTTAATATTGTCTGATTAAATGTAGTGTTGGACCCCAGGAAGACTAGCTGGTCGTCTAGGCGTCAGCTAATGGGGATCCTTATAATAAATAGAAATACAAGTACAGTCTTGATAAAACTGCTGTACCTCTGCATCGGTCCAACTCTTTCCCTGGAAGTTGAAGCTGAAACAGCGAGAGCCGAACTGAGTCCAACCAGGAGGGCAGGAACCTTCAACACAATGTTGGAATAAAGAGAAAGTTAGATTCTTGTTACGTAGCAGTTTGTATTTTTTGTTGCGTGTGTGTGTGCCTCCTCCCTCCCTTCTCCAGCTAGTTGGTTATTGCTTGTGCTCACTCAGCTCCCTGGATAAAGGAGGGAGGAGACCTTCATTGTGCCGGCCGGCAGCAGACTGCGCTGAGTGAAGCATGTGAAGTTGATCCACCTCTGCCTGTCCGTAGCAAGCTGTCTTTTGTTTTTTAACTTCTGTGAGGCAGTGTTGCATGTCTTCTGTTTGTATTATTTATAAATTATATAGATAATTTTGCTACAAGTTCCTCCCATCCTTCCTTCAGAAACCTAACATCATTTTTTTCTCCCTAATCTCTACCAGGACGTAATATATCTTTCCGCGTGATGCAATCAGTGAAGAGCAGATGTACGGGAAGTTAAAGAAAAATTCCGGTTGATTTCATCACATAACGTTGTAAATTTGGAGTGCTGTCAGTAGTGAGAAAAACGAAAACAATCGGTGCTGCCTGCACCGTGTTATCCTCCTACTAGCGTTAGCACCCAGGATGCTGAAACAGGGCAAGTTTTAAACTTGCTTTTAGCCTCTAAACCCTCCTGTTGTTTTCGGGTCTAATTTGACCCATTGTCTAAAAGTTTCTATATCAGAAATTAATTTGAGTTTCTATCAACCAAAATGTCCAAACTAACGTGGGTGGTTCCATACAACGCTCTTCACAAGTAAATTAAATGATCAGTTCACTACTTTATAGCATTTGAAAAAAAATGATAAAAGAACGCTGACAAAAGTGACAAAAATGAAGGAAAAAGTTTTTTTAATTTGGACCGAGATAAAGAAAAAGTTGCATAGTGGGCGGGAGGACAACACAGGGGTTAACGTGTTTGAAATGTCATTACAAGTGCTTACCCATGTGAGGCTTCTGAGTGAAAACAGAGGGCCCTATCTTCCACCCAGCGCAATTGACTTTGTACACCGACGCACAGCGGACTTTTCCCTCCACAGACTCACGTCGGTAAATTAGGGAATGAACTTGCGCTCCCGGGGGCGGTTCAGCAAAAAGAGGAGGGGTGTTCAGGCACAAATGTTCCCTGGTGCTATTTTGCCGTTTCAGAAAACAATTCCGCCGGAGGAGATCATGTGACCGGCAACCGTGATGGCTGCAGAAGACTAAGCTCTCGCTTTCACCTCCGCATTTCATTATATAACCAGGTCTATTACTTTTTCTTTGACGCCAAATCGTTTTGTCTGTTATCACGATGACTCAGTGAGGCGCCCGCAGGTGCGAAGGAGCAGGTCTTGTTGTCGCCGAGACTGTCTACTCGTGCGGAGAGGTCTGCTAGTATGGCAGCAGCTAATGGAGTGTTAGCTAACATAACAACTGATGCTAGCACGATCACCAACATGGAGGACCTAATCACTCGGGTCTTAGAAAGGCAACAAAGAAAGCTTGAATCAGTGATCTACAACGCAGTGAAGAGCGTGTTAACGGGGCAGAGCCAGAGATGCAGGAAATTACAGAACGAGATCTGGAGTGGCCTGACTGCATCGCATTCGCGGTCCAGCGGCCTCGGGAGCTTGAAGCGACGTGACACAAGCTACTTGCTGAAGGCAACCCAGACTCACTTGTCTGCCCGGCTGCCCTGGGGGCGATCCACGGAGTGAGTGAGTTCACCTTCACTACAGCCACGGAGGCTGGCGTTTCTTGGCCGGAGTTGGGTGTGGAGGACCGCGCTACACCCACACGGGCTGCTCCGCACCGTGGCCTGTTGCCGACAACGGAACCAGAACACGGCGGCGGGGCTTCACGTTTGGCGCCTGGGCGGAGGATAGCGGAACCAGCAGCTGTGGACTAACGGTATCTGGGCTACTATACTGTAGCGAGTTTGACTTGAGGACGCTATATGTAAGGTTTGGACCCTAGCTTTGAAGGAATATTTAACCAGAATGTAAGGAATGATGAACACTGGCTACTCACTTTATAGTCTATGTTCTGTGGACATTTAAAGTAGAATTCCGGTCAATTTCAACATGTAGCTCTGTTGTTTGGAAATTTGGACTGCTGTCAGTAGCAAAAAAAACAAAAAAAACAATCGGTGCTGTCTACACCGTGTTAACCCTCTGCTAGCGTTAGCACCCAAAACGTGTTTTAAGCCTCTAAAAAGGCTCGAAATGTCATTCCAAGTGTCTCCCCACGTGTGAATCTGACTGCAGTCGATGTGACAGAAATGCATAAAAGTTGTGTTAATCCAGCCAGTGCACATACCTCTGTTTATTTCCTGTTTTCCGGTCAAGTCCACACTAGTCGATTGTCGAACTCATACAATCCAATATTCCAGTCAGATTCACTGTGATCCCTCAGAAGGAATCACTGCACATGGGGAGGCACTTGTAATGACATTTCAGCATGTTTAGAGGCTAAAAACACGCTAAAAACTTGCCCTGTTTAAGCCTGTTGGGTGCTAACTCTAGCAGGGGGATAACACGGTGTAGGCTGCACCGATTGTTTTAGTTGTTCTTGCTACTGACAGCACTCCAAATTTCCAAACAACAGAGCTACATGTTGAAATCGACCGGAATTCTCCTTTAACCGGGCTGAAAAGAGCATGATGAAAGCCGAGGACATTGTGTGTAAGTTTCGAAGCCAAGCTTTAAAGGGACGCTTAACCAGACTGAGAGTACATGATAAATGCCGGCTGGTCAGTTTACAGTCCAAGTTTGTTAACTTATAGTCTGTTTGTTACTTCAACTAGATTGGTGTGTTTTCCACATAGCTTATTTCATAAATTGATTTTTGCATAGCTTATTTCAGAATTTAATAGCTGATTGAGACCAAATTCTAAGGTTTTTCTAACATTGTTCATGTTTATCATAAGATCACACCTTGCTCAAAGCTAACAGTTCACCCTTTGCTACAGATTTGTCAGCGAATTCCGGTAGGGTAGGCTACTCAAGACAGGTAGGCGTGTACATTTTGAAGATAGCTGAGCTTGCAATCCTTTCAGTTAACATCAGGGGGCTAAATGGGCCGATCAAACGAGCTAAATTCCTGGACTATTTAAGAAGGAAAAACATAGATGTGGCGCTTATACAAGAGTCACATTTACGTAAAAGAGATGTAAATTGTCTACAAAATAAATACTTTAAGGTTGCTGCTTCATCTAGTGACGACACCAAAACCAAGGGCTCCATTGTGTTGCTGTCACGGAAATGCACACTAACCATAGACAAAAGTAGTAAAGACGTATCAGGCAGGATATCTTAAATATGTACTACAATAAGGAGCTGGAAAATAGCCTTTGTTTCAGTATATGCACCGTCTACATATGATGACATTTTTTTTCCCGCGCCTAACCAATGAATTGCTCTCTCTCAATCATTATTCACTAAGTATACGGGGAGACATGAATGCATACTAAATTTAAATCAGGATAGATCAGGGGTCACTCACACAAAAGCCCAGAAATCTTACATATGTATGGAAGATGCACAATCCTACTTGCAAGGTTTACACCTACTTTTCCACACGTCACCTCACCCACTGCCGTATTGATTATACAATGTTTCACATGATAACAATAGAACCAGCAATTCTGTCTGATCACAATGCGCTGATAACCACATTCTGTTGTGATATGTTAGGAGAAAGATCTAGGAGATGGCAATTTAATGAGAACACAGCTTTTGATGCAGAATTTAACACCAAACTGGCTGAATTTATATCAATTAACACCGACTCAGTTTCTGACCCTGCATATATGTGGTAGGCAACTAAAGGATTTATTAGAGATTTGACATCCTCCTTTGCGGTCAATTTGAAGAGGAAAAAAGAGGCAAGGATTGCGGAGTTGGAAGAACGCTGTAAATCGTTTGAGCAATCTCTTAAGACGTGTTTTTCTAAATCTACACATACTCTTCTAGTCACAAGTCGAACAGAGCTGAATGATCTGCTAAGAAGGAGAGCTGAGTTCATAATGCACAGAGTGATGCAAAATTATTATTTTAACGGCTGTAAACCAAGCAAATTGCTAGCTCTGAAATTAAAACAAAGCAAATCCAGAGCTACTA
Source organism: Sander lucioperca (assembly GCF_008315115.2). Lineage (NCBI taxonomy): Eukaryota > Metazoa > Chordata > Actinopteri > Perciformes > Percidae > Sander > Sander lucioperca. The sequence goes on from NC_050180.1 coordinate 40,120,217, forward strand.
TCAACAGCATCCGCACAGACCGAGGTATCTCAACACATCCTAAGGATATCAGCGCCACTTTTCAATTCTTCTACTCAAAGTTGTATGAATCCTCCTGCAACCCAGATCTGACACAGTGCCAGGAGTTCCTAAAAGAACTAAATCTGCCTCTTCTTGACCCAGAGGAGGCAGAAGAACTGGTTCAACCGATAATGTTAGAGGAACTTAAATCAGCATTAAAACAGCTAAGAAAGGGAAAACGCCAGGGTTGGATGGAATTCCATCCAAACTTCTTCTACAGTATTTTGACATATTAGGACCTACTATTTACAAGCTTTAACTTCAGCCATAGAGATGGGTACTTTCCACCAACAAACCAACACCGCGCTGATCTCCGTCTTAGAGCGCTTTATTGAGAAGCTAGTCCACCCCGACCAATCAGGTTTTATACCCAAGCGTCATGCTGCAGACAATGTACGCTGACTATTTCATGTAATAGAAGAAGCCAAAAACCTTCCAACAACGGACGCAGTTTTATCAGTGGACGCGGAAAAGGCTTTTGACCGTCTAGAGTGGAACTACTTGTGGCAAGTAATGGAGTGGCTTGGTTCGGGGGCCAAATTCATTGACATGGTACGTACTTTATATGCAAATCCCACTGCCACAGTCTCAACCAATGGCCTGCACTCTCAGCCATTTCCCATCGAGAGGGGCTCGCGACAGGGATGCCCGCTCTCCCCCATGCTGTTTGCAATCTCTCTTGAACCATTAACCCAAGCCATAGGGCAAAATAAAATATGTAATGTCCAGATTAAATCCAATAGCAGCTCAATATCATTATTTGCGGACAACATTGTGTTGTACATTTCTGATCTTGAGGACTCTATTCCAAAAAATCTGAAGATCTTCAACGAATTTGGCTCAATCTCCGGCTATAAAATTAACTGGAATAAATCTAATCTTCTATTATTGACTAACAGGCATGTGGCTTCACCCATTAGTGTTACAATACCAACCCAAAGCAAAATTACATATTTGGGCATCATCATACACGCATCCCTACAGCGAGTCGTCCAGGACAACTATGAAACTATACTAAGTAGTGTTCAAAGGGATCTGGCCAATTGGTCTGCGCTGCTGGCATCACTACACTCCAGGATTGCTGTTGTTAAAATGAACATAGTTCCTCGTGTGAATTTCTTAAGTACAATGATCCCCTTACCACCACCGACACATTTCTGGAAGAAACTTGATACCTTAATTTGGGAGTATTTTTGGAATAATAAACAACCTAGGCTAAAATACTCTACCCTTACAACGTACCATAAACATGGGAGGCTTGGCCCTCCTCAACCTTAAAGTGTACCACAGAGCCTTTCAGCTACGGGCCCTCAGAGTGTGGATGGACCCTTCATCTACAGTCCCATGGAGAGAAATAGAGCAAAACCTCACTGGAGGTCTAAGACTGCAAGACCTTGCCTTTGCAGGTGTGAGTCCAAAAAAGTGTATGCTAACCTATGGCCCTATTATTACCAGCACATTGACCAACTTTAAACAGGTGGAGGAGCAACTGCGCTACACCAATAAGTGGCATTTGAACACCCCAATTTGGCACAATACACACTTAATGTCTGGTAACAAACCCTTTGCTTGTAAGCAGTGGAGTGACAGAGGCATTTATACTGTAAACCAGCTAGTCAATGAGAAAGGTATGTTGAGTTTTGAAGACCTGAGAGCTAGTTTGAGGTCCCTAGGACATCCTTCTTTTTGTATCTTCGCTTAAGATCAGCTCTAAAATGTTATAGAGTGCCATGGGGAAACAGTCTTGAGGCGCACCCAGTCATTAAATCTAACCGAAGAAAGATACAAACATATTTTCAAAAATAGGCATATGCTTATTTTTTTAAAGTAAGTGCTGTAGAACAACTAGCAGGAGACAAGTTATAATTGAGGTAGGTTTGGAGACACTACCTTATTTAATCATTAAATCAATAAATATTTTTGTATCTCTTTTCGGTGTTGTAGTTTGTAGACGGTCCCTAAGTCTTTCCGTCTCGACACCGGAACTAAACAGAGCTGAATTATTACAACTTTTATGGACTTCTTTCACATCTACTGCAGTCAGATTCACTGTGTTCACTCGGAAGGAATCACTTCACATGGGTAGGCACTTGTAATGACATTTCGAACATGTTAAGAGGCTAAAAGCACATTTAAAACCTGCCCTGTTTCAGCCTCCTGGGTGCTAACGCTAGCAGGAGGATAACACGGTGTAGGCAGCACCGATTGTTTTCATTTTTCTCGCTACTGACAGCACTCCTAATTTACAAACAACAGCTACGTGTTGAAATCGACCGGAATTCTCCTTTAACATCTGGGTGTACATCCAGGGACAGCGAGGTCAATGGCCTTATGTGGTACCTAATGTTAAACACGTGATGTACTGATATGGACTCCATCCTCCCAAATGTATAAATGAGTTGCATGCTAGAGAATGTCTTCAGTTCCTCTGCAGAGTAACTCAGGTCTTTGGTTGAATTAAGATCTTATGATTTGCAACATCTTGGTCTCCCTGAAAATTCCTTGATTAGTAAAATCTTGAAAAGTTGAAAAATCCACAACAAACCAACATGGAGAAGAGCGGAAGGAGGCGCACGCACACACACACACACACACACACACACACACACACACACACACACACACACAACAAAAAATACAAACCCCTACGTAACACTGTATGAACAAACAAGTCAAATACAATCAGAGCAACGAGTCAGAGATACTGTACTGACCTGGGCAGGAGGTTTGTCCATGGCACTGTGATCACAAAAAGACGTATTAAACACGAGCAGTCTAATTACAGGACTACTCAACTCAACTTTATTTATATAGCACCTTTGATACAAACATGCAGCCCAAAGTGCTTCACAGAACAAACTTATCTAATGTTTCAGCTTACAGTTTGCACTCAGCCTACATTAAAACTAGTAACATTATTTAATAACTGTCTCATAATCTTACAGGTTAGGAAACCACTGCATTATTCTCCATGTGCAACACATAGAGTTGTTTTTTAAATTAATAGTTGCATAGTTTTTACTTACAGATGGAGCCAACAGTCCGATGGACAAACAGAGCAACAAAGCAAACGGAAAGCCTGATGCCATCTGTGGAAAGATGTTAAACAAAGTCAACATACTGCAGACAAGGACATAAATGCAGACAATTAATGACTGTGATCAGTGAGCCATTTATCAAATAAAATATCCTGCAAGTTGTAAGTGTATTATAGAATATAAATATGGTTTATGGTTTATATTTAGATTAATATTATATATATATATAATTATATGAAGTGTTCTCAAAATATAAAATGTCCTATTGATGAAATTGTGATAATAAATTGAAATATAATTACCTTTGCTGAGGTGATGAGTGGCTGACACAGAGAAGAACAAGCTGATGACTGTCAGTAAAGGAAGATATTCCCTCTTTATATAGTTTATCAAAGCACCACAAGAGAGTACGTCTACGCCTGCATGACCCTTCTAGTTACGCTCCTCTATTCCAGTTGAGAGAGACCCTTATCAAGCCACGTGGCATCTGAAAATCTTGATACCTAAAAAACATGTTTGAATCAATGATCACCATGGTGATGCTTGGAAAGGATTGATAAATTATTGTCCAGTTAGAGGTGAAACATTAACAAATTGCAGCCTACATGCCAACATTCTTGTACTTTAATCAAGTATTGCCTACTTTTCACTGTATACTTCTACTCCACCAAAAATCGAAATATTGTACTTTTTACTGCACTACATTTATGTGATAGTTACTTTTTACATAAAAAAACGATATGAAGCTGTACTTATACTACTAATCTACACAGTAGTATTAGATTAGATTAGATTCAACTTTATTGTCATTGTGCAGAGTACAAGTACAAAGACAACGAAATGCAGTTTGCGTCCAACCAGATGTGCAAAAAAGCAGAAAAGTCCAATTCAAGATACAGTATCAAGTATAGACAGGTGTTGCATAGGCAGGACAAGAAACATATTGCAGTGTTATAAGAGCAGAATAAATATGGCTATGTAATATTAACAATGTATGAACAAGTACAGATATGCACAATGTAGTAGCAGTGACATTATACTAGTAGTAAGAATAATATAGATATATGCAGTGTATTAACAGAATATATAATAAGAAAAACCATATAGACAGATATGTACAGTTTGTACAGCTATGTGCAGTGTGGTAACATTATAAGTAGTAAGAATAAGTGTATGTGCAGGATGAATAGTATGAAGAGCAGTAGAATATGGCTACGTATAGGTGTAATTACAGTTTGTACATCTGTAAATAAATAAAACAGTATGGGTGGGGTAGGATTGTGCAAATTGTCCAGGGGTGGCGGGGGGGAGGCTTAGTAGGTTAAATTGTCACCGGGATGCAGAGCAAGAGTCCAGTAGGGTGACAGCCGTATACAAAGTATCTAACTAAATTGACTCCACGTTAATAAATTACATTGAAATGCTCTTACTTGATACAGAAAATACGATTTTCTATTATAATATAACACTTTGAGAGGAGCTATTGTGCATATTGATTATGATGATGACTTTTGATTTGAAGAATATTTTCCTAATACTTTTACTTGAGCAACATTTTGACCAGGTTATGTACCACAGTCATTTAAAGTAGCTGTGATAAAACCTCTGCTTAAAAATACACTCTTGATCCAGAGGTCAACTTCAGACCTATATCTTATCTCCCCTTTCTCTCTCTGATCCTTGAGAAGGTACTCGCTAATCAGTTAGGTTAATTTATACATAACAATAGTTTATAGATTTTCAGTCACGATTTACAGAACATCATAGCACAGAGACGGCACTGGTGAAAATGACAAATTGCCTTCTAACTTCTTCAGAGAAAGGACTTGTCTCCGTACTTGTCTTATTAGATCTTAATGCTGCATGCGACATTGACCATCACATCCTATTACATTAATATAGAGACTGGAACATTTAATTGACATTAAAAGAATCACACTAAGCTGGTTTAATCAATCAACATTTATTTATATATCACTTTACAGCAACCAGCAGGTATCCAAAGTGCTTTACATCAGGAACCAAGAATAAAACAACATATCATACAATAAAAAGAATGAAACATAGAAAACAGTAAAATCAGAAAAGGTTACATAGAAACAGGAAGAGAGAGAAACTGTCACACCACTACTACGTATTAAAAGCCATTCTAAACAAATAGGTTTTGAGTTTGGATCTAAAAAGAGCTACATCTATAATAGTGTGAATATCAGGGGTAACCTGTTCCAGAGTCTCGGGGCAGATCACCCCATCGTTTATACCTAGACCTTGGGACTTCTAAAACCAGTGGATTTGAAGACCACAGTGACCGGTTGTGCTCACCCAGGGTTAAAATCTCAGACAAACACTCCGGGGCCAGAATAAACAATGAAATCTTAAAATCAATTCTAAAACACACATGGAGCCAATGTAGGGTGTAGAGAACGCGGGTGATGTGTGCACATCTAGATGTATGTTAAAAAGCGAGCAGCAGCATTTTGCACAAGTTGAAGTCGTGAGATGGAGGTTTGATTCAGATCAACATAAAGAGCATTACAGTAATCTAACCGTGAACTAATAAAAGCATGAATTGCCTTTTCTAGAGCATGCCTGTTAAGGAAGAGCTTAAAGGAGAATTCCAGTTGATTTCAACCCGTAGCTCTATTGTTTGTAAATTAGGAGTGCTGTCAGTAGCGAGGAAAATGAAAACAATCGGTGCTGCCTACACCGTGTTATCCTCCTGCTAGCGTTAGCACCCAGGAGGCTGAAACAGGGCAGGTTTTAAACGTGCTTTTAGCCTCTTAACATGTTCGAAATGTCATTACAAGTGCCTACCCATGTGAAGTGATTCCTTCCGAGTGAACCCAGTGAATCTGACTGCAGTAGATGTGAAAGAAATGCATAAAAGTTGTAATAATTCAGCTCTGTTTAGTTCCGGTGTTCCGGTGGTGAGACGGCAAGACGAGTGCTTCGTGACCATCTACAAACTACGACACCGAAAAGAGATACAACAAAAATAGTTATTGATTAAATGATTAAATAAGATAGTGTCTCCAAACTTACCTCAATTATAACATGTCTCCTGCTAGTTGTACTACAGCACTTACTTTTACTTAAGATATTTTTGTATCTCTTTTCTGTGTTTGTAGACAGTCCCGAAGCACTCGTCTTGCCGTCTCACCACCGGATCAAAAGTAACCCCCAAATTTTTGACAGCTGGCTTAAGGTATGAAGCCAGAGCTCCCAAACTCAAAGCTGGACCGTTTGGCGTGCATGAAGTACTGAAGATAATACACTCAGTTTTAGCTTCGTTCAAGTTAAGAAAGTTTTGTGAAAGCCACAACTTAATATCATTAATACAGCTAAGCAGGGAGTTTAGTGCGACACTGTCATTCGGTTTCATAGGCAAATAAATTTGAAAATCATCTGCATAACAATGAAAAGACAGGTTATGTTTTCCTATAATATCCCCTAAAGGCAACAAACAAAACAGAATGGGGCCAAGAATTGAACCCTGGGGTACCCCACAAGAGAGAGGAGCAGCTGACGAGGAGAGGTGACCAATCATGACAGAGAAGCTCCTATTTGCCAAATAGGAGCTAAACCATTGAAGTGCCGAGCCTCAGATGCCTACACAATGATCAAGGCAAGAGAGGAGGACTGCATGGTCCACTGTATCAAACGCCGCTGTGAGGTCCAAAAGCACTAAAACAGCAGGATTCCCGGCATCTACAGACGAGGCAATATCATTGTGTCTTCTCAACAGTACAGACTCAGTGCTGTGACATGATCTGAAACCAGATTGAAATTTTTCAAACAGAGTCCTTATCATCAGATCGATCTTGGGCAAGTTACTCAGGGAGTGTAATATTTTACTTTTTTCTTATTACTCTTTAAAAAGTATTACAATGATCTTACTTAATACTTAGTATAACATGTTAATTCTACTTTATTGGAACAATAATTAACCTTACAGGAGGACTCAACAATCAGCCAAAGTGCTTAACTGCAAACATTCTGCATTCAGGCTGTACACAGGCCTATTGTCCTATACATGTTGGATTATCAAAGCTTTTATATAATGACAATACTTCCAGCTGTTGAAAGTATTCCTCTCTCTATCATCCTTTGTTTAGCTTTTTGGCTAGTAGCCGAAGTGACCTACCCTGGCCTGCCACGCACTAAATTGTGACAACACTTACATATTAACATCCCAACTTGCTCGCTCTGAATTCTCTAGACAGTTTTGTCCCCGGGAGTTGGCAGCGTATAGACCGCTTAACGTCCGATCTAACTGATACAGACATTTGCTTTCTGAACATCGATGTATTAAGAGAACTGGATACAGCGTTATATATGGAGCCCCGTTCATTCCTATAAGAGTTGCTCAGTGGCACGTGAAGCCAAAAAACTCTCCTCTCCACTTCTTCCCACTGTACAAATTGAAGCCCAAGGGCAGCTGTTTGCGATCTCTCTTGGACCGTTAGCCCAAGCCATAAGGCAAAATAAAATATGTAATGTCCAGATTAAATCCAATAACAGCTCAATATCATTATTTGCAGATGATATTTTGTTGTACATCTCTGATCTTGAGGACTCTATTCCAAAAATTCTTAAGATCTTCAATGAATTTGGCTCAATCTCCGGCTATAAAATTAATTGGAATAAATCTAATCTTCTTCTATTGAACAACAGGCATATGACATCAGCCATTAGTGTTACAATACCAACCAAATCAGTGATCGAGTGGTGGATCAATATCCCGCCCACACATCCGCCTGACCAATGGCAAGTCAGTCGCTGCTTAAATGAACATGGAAATTCTGTGGACCATCGCAGTGCTAGGCTCATCTTTTGGAAAATAAAAATTCAAGAATAGACTCAAATTTAGCATGGCAGGTAGAATCTGAGAGAGCACATTGGTGCAACATTTTGAAACGTATAGTGACAACTAATCTTTCCATTTAATATGGCTCTGCCTCCAGGTAAAGTTTAGGGTGCACAGACTGTGTGTGTGTGTGTGTGTGTGTGTGTGTGTGTGTGCGTGTGTATGCGTGCGTGTGTGTGTGTGTGTGTGTGTGTGTGTGTGTGTGTGTGTGTGTGTGTAAAGAGTGTGGCCTTGGATTGATTTTGTCTCTACATTTAGAAATCTTCTGAATCAATGTTTTGTGAGTTTATCTAGGAACATTTGAAAACACATGTCCAACTTTTGTTTTATTAATTATTATGGTTGTTGTTGACTTACATATCCTTTTAGTGTACTGATTTAAGGGATATGAAAAATTTGAATATACTCCAAGAAATAACATCACAATGAGCTAAAATACCAATGTAGGCACTGAAGGCCCATCTCTATTGAGTTCAAAGGGTTAATTTCCAATCGACTATCCGCACAGTTCACAAAGATACCAAGTAGATTTAACATCAAAATTCTGTATTGAAATTAATGAGACTTAACACATAATTCTTCACAATAAAAGTGTACTGTTGGACACATTGTACATGTTTGCATAGTAAGGACCATTTTGTCAGTGTGTTTCCCATTTGTCAGGGTCATATTGAACTCTGTTTGACACTTTGTACATGTTTGCATAGTAATGAACCTTTTGTCAGTGTGTTTCCCATTTGTCAGGGCAACTTGATCTCACAGAATTCTGTGAAATGAACACGGCCCCTTCACTCAAAATCTGTGGCAGTTTCACAGAATCGCAAAAAACTCTGTGATGAGCCCACAGAAGAATTCCGTGAAGTGAACACGGCCCCTTAAGTTAAGGAAAAGGTCGTGGGTGGGCTTACGTTTCCATGACACGCGGGACAACAACGGGATGGTTGGGTTTAGGAAAACAATAACGGGACGCGGGACAACAATGGGACAGTTGGGTTTGGGAAAAGAAAAATGGGATGGTTATGGTTGGGTTTAGGAAAAGTGACATTCGGGACACGATCCCCGGTCTCCTGGGTGAAAGTCCTGTGTTTGACCCATCCGCCACCCCATGCAGATTTTCGGCCTTTCATACTACTCGCTACCGTAGTTGCTCCTTATGCTACGTCATCTTCTCATTGACTTTACATTGGCATTGTTTTCCGTAGTGGCCACGCGGATTTTTCACACATTCCGTGCCACCACCATGTAATGCGGTGTTAACAGTTCGTGATCATTTCACAGAATTCTGTGAGACCGGGCTGGTCAGGTTCATATTTGGACTCAGTTGGACACATTGTACATGTTTGCATAGTATTGACCCTGTTGTCAGACTGTTTCCCAAATGGCAGGGACATTTCTGGACTCGGGTGGATAAAATGTACAGAACAGAGGCAATTTCTTTAAGACTGCAAGGGAAGCTCAGCTTCCCCTAAAATGTAAAAACAATAATGGTCAAATATGTACTATTGTGTTAACATTTTATTGACTAAAAATGCATTAGAACACGTTCATTTTGAAGACAAAGTTTGTTCAGAATCAGCTACATAAAGCAGGTCGCCTGACTCAATTTCCTTCTCATACATTCCCGTAGTGTCACAGTGCATTTCCCCATTGAAGCCTGGAGTCCATGGACCTCAATAGGGCTGCTTTGAACAGTTTTTTTTCAGTGCTTCGAAACTAGATGGTCATTGGATAAATGCTGCGATTATGATTAAAGGAAATTTTACAGTTCAAGGTGTTTTCACTGTTTATTTGTTTAACTGTTCCACTGTTTTTTTTTTAAGCATTTCTGCCTTTAATGGATAGGACAGCTGAGATATGAAAGGGGAGAGACATGCAGGAAAACCATCACAGGTCGGACTCGAACCATGGACCTTCTGCATCGAGGAATAAACCGCTACATCTGTGTGCCCGCTCTACCCACTGAGCTAACCCCAGCCACAATTTTTCACAGTTTTTAAACATATTTCCAAGCAATCGTAAAGGCGAGGTTAGTTACTATTTCCAATACACACTTTTTATATATATTGTTTGAAATTGTTTCATTCCTTTAAGAGTTGCTCAGTGGCGCATGAAGCCAAAAAACTCTCCTCTCCACTTCTTCCCACTGTACAAATTGAAGCCAAAGGGCAGCTGTTGTATCTTGGACCGTTAGCCCAAGCCATAAGGCAAAATAAAATATGTAATGTCCAGATTAAATCCAATAACAGCTCAATATCATTATTTGCAGATGATATTTTGTTGTACATCTCTGATCTTGAGGACTCTATTCCAAAAATTCTTAAGACCTTCAATGAATTTGGCTCAATCTCCGGCTATAAAATTAATTGGAATAAATCTAATCTTCTTCTATTGAACAACAGGCATGTGACATCAGCCATTAGTGTTACAATACCAACCCAAAGCAATATACTACTAGTATACTACTGTGTAGATTAGTAGTATAAGTACAGCTTTATATCGTATTTTAATGTAAAAGGTAACTGTGTCACATAAATGTAGTGCAGTGAAAAGTACAATATTTCCCTCTGAATTTTGGTGGAGTAGAAGTATTCATTGAAAAAAGGCAATACTTGATTAAAGTACAAGAATGTTGGCATGTAGGCTGCAATTTGTTAATGTTTCACCTCTAACTGGAACATAATTTATGTAACAAGTGTTTACTTGTTGCTCGATCCTTTCCAAGCATCACCATGGTGATCATTAATTCAAGCATGTTTTTTAGGTATCAAGATTTTCAGATGCCACGTGGCTTGATAAGGGTCTCTCTCAACTGGAATAGAGGGGCGTAACTAGAAGGGTCATGCAGGCGTAGACGTACTCTCTTGTGGTGCGTTGATAAACTATATAAAGCGGGAATATCTTCCTTTACTGACAGTCATCAGCTTGTTCTTCTCTGTGTCAGCCACTCATCACCTCAGCAGAGGTAATTATATTTCAATTTATTATCACAATTTCATCAAGAGGACATTTTATATTTTGAGGACACTTTATGTCATTATATATATATAATATTAATCTAAATATCAAACCATATTTATATTATATAATACACTTATAACTAGCAGGATACTTGATCACAGTCATTAATTGTCTGCATTTATGTCCTTGTCTGCAGTATGTTGACTTTGTTTAACGTCTTTCCACAGATGGCATCAGGCTTTCCGTTTGCTTTGTTGCTCTGTTTGTCCATCGGACTGTTGGCTCCATCTGTAAGTAAAAACTATGCAACTATTAATTTAAAAAACAACTCTATGTGTTGCACATGCAGTATAATGCAGTGGTTTCCCAACCTGTAAGATTATGAGACAGTTATTAAATAATGTTACTAGTTTTAATGTAGGCTGAGTGCAAACTGTAAGCTGAAACATTAGATAAGTTTGTTCTGTGAAGCACTTTGGGCTGCATGTTTGTATCAAAGGTGCTATATAAATAAAGTTGAGTTGAGTAGTCTTGTAATTAGACTGCTCGTGTTTAAATATTTCAAGATTCAGACTGATTCAGGAATGTCTTTTTGTGATCACAGTGTTATGGACAAATCTCCGACCCAGGTCAGTACAGTATCTCTGACTTGTTGCTCTGATTGTATTTGACTTGTTTGTTCGTATAATGTTACATAGGGGGTGGTACTGTTTGTTGTGTGTGTGTGTGTGTGTGTGTGTGTGTGTGCGCCTCCTTCCTCTCTTCTCCATGTTGGTTTGTCTTAGTTTTTTCACTGCCTTGATTTTACTAATCAAGGAATTTTCAGGGAGACCAAGATGTTGCAAAACATAAGATCTTAATTCAACCAAAGACCTGAGTTACTCTGCAGAGGAACTGAAGACATTCTCTACCATGTAAGTCATTTATACATTTGGGAGGATGGAGTCCATACCAGTACATCACGCGTTTAACATTAGGTACCACATAAGGCCATTGACCTCGCTGTCCCTGGATGTACACCCAGATGTTAAAGGAGAATTCCGGTCAATTTCAACACGTAGCTCTGTTGTTTGTAAATTAGGAGTGCTGTCAGTAGCGAGAAAAACTAAAACAATCGGTGCTGCCTACACCGTGTTATCCTCCTGCTAGCGTTAGCACCCAGGAGGCTGAAACAGGGCAGGTTTTAAACGTGCTTTTAGCCTCTAAACATGCTCGAAATGTCATTACAAGTGCCCACCCTTGTGAAGTGATTCCTCCCGAGTGAACACAGTGAATCTGACTGCAGTAGATCTGAAAGAAATGCGTAAAAGTTGTAATAATTCAGCTCTGTGTAGTTCCGGTATTGAGACGGCAAGACAAGTGCTTAGGGACCATCTACAAACTACAATACGACATCTACTGGAGTCAGATTCACTGTGTTCACTCGGGAGGAATCACTTCACATGGGTAGGCACTTGTAATGACATTTCGAACATGTTAAGAGGCTAAAAGCATGTTTAAAACTTGCCCTGTTTAAGCCTCCTGGGTGCTAACTCTAGCAGGAGGATAACACGGAGTAGGCAGCACCGATTGTTTTCGTTTTTCTTGCTACTGACAGCACTCCTAATTTACAAACAACAGCTACGTGTTGAAATCAACCGGATTTCTTCTTTAACTTCCCGTACGTCTGCTCTTGACTGATTGCATCACGCGGAAAGAAATATTACGTCCTGGTAGAGATTAGGGAAAACAAAATGTTAGGTTTCTGAAGGAAAGATGGGAGGAACTTGTAGCTAAATTATCTATACAATGTATTAATAATACAAACAGAAGACATGCAACACTGCCTCACAGAAGTTAACAAACAAAAGAAAAAGCGAGCTTGTTACGGACAGGCAGAGGTCGATCAACTTCACCTGCTTCACTCAGCGTAGTCTGCTGCCGGCCGGCACAATGAAGGTCTCCTCCCTCCTTTATCCAGGGAGCTGAGTGAGCACAAGCAATAACCAACTAGCTGGAGAAGGGAGGGAGGAGGAACAAACACACACAACAAAAAATACAAACTGCTACGTAACAAGAATCTAACTTTCTCTTTATTCCAACATTGTGTTGAAGGTCCCTGCCCTCCTGGATGGACTCAGTTCGGCTCTCGCTGTTTCAGCTTCAACTTCAAGGGAAAGAGTTGGGTCGATGCAGAGGTACAGCAGTTTTATCAGGACTGTCCTGACCTATATTTAGATTTCTAGTGGCGGTGTCCTCTAGTGACCATAGTAGTTATGACAGGAGCAAAAAATAAATTACTTTACTGCTTTGCTGCTGTCATAACTACTACGGCAATTAGAGGACACCGCCACTATAAACCTAAATATGAGTCCTAATTGCTGCTTAAACAAACAACTTATGGGACTGTTTTTTGGTTGGAGGACAGTCTCTAAAAGTATTAATACTTTGTTACAGTAAAAGTCCTGCATTGTCCTAAGGTATGTCAGTATATAAATGAGATGTCCTGAGATTACATCTGGGGCTCCATATATAACGCTGTATCCAGTTCTCTTGTACAACAAAATATCATCTGCAAATAATGATATTGAGCTGTTATTGGATTTAATCTGGACATTACATATTTTATTTTGCCTTATGGCTTGGGCTAACGGTCCAAGAGAGATCGCAAACAGCTGCCCTTGGGCTTCAATTTGTACAGTGGGAAGAAGTGGAGAGGAGAGTTTTTTGGCTTCACGTGCCACTGAGCAACTCTTATAGGAATGAACGGGGCTCCATATATAACGCTGTATCCAGTTCTCTTAATACATCGATGTTCAGAAAGCAAATGTCTGTATCAGTTAGATCAGACGTTAAGCGGTCTATACGCTGCCAACTCCCGGGGACAAAACTGTCTAGAGAATTCAGAGCGAGCAAGTTGGGATGTTAATATGTACGCATGTCACAATTTAGCGCGTGGCAGTGATTAGGTTTATGTTTTATTCTTAAATGTTTTTAACCTATTATATTGTCTCCATTAGAACTTCTGCAAGTCTAAAGGTGGGAATCTGGCTTCAATCCACTCAGTAGAGGAATATGAATTCCTCAGAACCTTCATTAACCAAATCAGCGGTGAAAACAGACGGACCTGGATGGGAGGCTTTGACTCAGTGAAGGTGAGACTTTTATTGTCACTGGTCTCTCATGGTATCAACAAAATTAAATTTGATGAAAGAAATAAAGAACAGAAAGAGGAAAATTACTCTAAATGAAACAACAGAAAAAGGAGGATCCTCTTTGATTTTACTTTAACTTTGAACCAATCTCTCTCCTCCAGGAGGGTGAGTGGATGTGGTCTGATGGATCCACATTCGACTACAAAAGCTGGGCTCCGGGGCAGCCTGACAACACCGGCGGAATTGAGCACTGTCTTGAGATGAACTATCAGGGTAAAAAACAACAACATATAAAACATATTGTCTTCTAAATAAATATGATGATGCAACAATGATCTTTAAACTTATAGCAGGTGGTCATATTTTGCAGTCTGAAAGATAAAAAGTTAGACATTAAAACTCTGGAAACTCTCTCTACAGACAAATGGAACGATTACCTGTGTGACAAAGTACTTCCTTTCCTGTGCTCCAAGAAGCTGTGAGGCCTCCCTCCATCATGATCTCACTACAGCTCATCTATAATCTCTATCATTGATCCTCTTTCAGTTTGTTCTGCAGACAGAAACAGCTCTCTGCTGACAGACTCACTCTCACTTGTTTATTATCTGAAGAGTTAGGAAACGGTTCACGTTTGAGTTTTAACATTAGAAGGAAACTGACTGTCTGAGCTGGACAAAAACATAATCAGTTATTGGACTTTTAATCTATACATAACACAAAATGAAATACAGAAAACATTTAAATACTCTGACATCTTTTCCATTTTAGTTTAGTGAATATTGTCTGTCAGCTCTATCCAAAGGTAACAACATCCACCTACCAGACATGAGTGGTGATGATCTCCTCTTCAAAAATGTCCAAATAGAAAAAAATGTTGTCCAAACGTTCTGTGATACAAGAGGAGTTTCTGGTGTGTTGGGTTCTTTATTCATCTGTTTTCCTTCACTTTATAATCAATAAGCATTAACAAATAAAAGACATATTGTCACAAACAGTGTCCTGACTTATTGACTCTTTTTTTCTTTAAAGTGACAAAAAAAAAAAACACAAAATCTTTATATAATTGTGTTTAATATGTTATTGCTTTTTTTAAATAATTACAATAAAAACAAGGTTAAGATACTAATCAAATATACAAATAAACACATTGATGAATAGATTAAATTAGGGCTGCAGCTATCAATTATTTTAATAATCGAGTATTCTACCAATTATTCCATCAGTTAATCGAGTAATCGGATGAGAAATACTTTGTTTTATTGAAGCGCAATAATATACAATAGTTTGGTTTAATTTTCGGAAAAAGCAACATTTGTATTGCATACATTGCTTACATCTCT
The DNA here is from genome assembly GCF_008315115.2 of Sander lucioperca. Classification (NCBI taxonomy): domain Eukaryota; kingdom Metazoa; phylum Chordata; class Actinopteri; order Perciformes; family Percidae; genus Sander; species Sander lucioperca. The sequence goes on from NC_050180.1 coordinate 40,135,614, forward strand.
CAAAAATACAAGAATGTATCCCAAACAAGCCACCATTATGGTCGGCTTTGAAATTCGGGAGAAGCCAGACCCGCGTGACGCGTTCATCATTTCCGGATTTCATTTTTTGGTGACAATACAGATTAGCGCCGCCTGTGCTACGGTGAGCATGTAAGTATGCGCAGTCTGACTCTATAAGCTGGCCAAAACATAATCAGTAATTGGACTTTTAGTTTACTGAATATCACAAAATGAAATACAGAAAACATTAAAATACTCAGAAAACTTTTCCATTTTAGTTTCCTGAATATTATCTGTTATAAACAGCATCCACAGATCTGATTAAGAAAAACTTATTTGATTTCTTTCTAAAAGTTAATGTGATCGATACAACTCTCGTCTGTACATTAATTATGAAGTTCCCTTCAAGCAAACATTAGCATAGCTTAGCATAAAGACTGGAAACATGAATCTGCTCTATGCAGTTTGAATTTTAGAAAAAGTTTTCCACTAACACTGCTCCTATGCTGCTAAATATGCTAAATTAATCCCTATCAACTGGGATCCTCTCCCCCTCTCTTCGTCAAGAATCTATCTCTTTAATATTAAAAAAAATAAGGACCCAGACCATTGTTTATCTTACTGCCCTATTTCATTAGTTAATGCTGATATTAAGATTCTTGCTAAGACTCTTTATCTCAGATTGGAATTGGTCCTCCCCTCCATCATACAGTCAGACCAGACTGGTTTTCTTAAAAACAGATGTTACACTTTTAAGAATGAGGCGACGCCCAATCTTAGAATAACACATTTATTTCCTGTAGGAAATATGAAAACGCAGTTCAGATCAGGCGCTGTAGCATGTACACTTAAACTCGTTAATCACATACTGACTTCTACTGGTTCATACCATATACTTTCATAACTCTTACACAATTACTATCAATAACAATACACTTTACAATCCACATAACTCATACACTAAACAAACATGTTACTCTTGGTGCCATACTCATTATTGCTTCCACTGTTACTTGTGTCAATACCCATGTTAAGTACACAAATACATGTTTACTTACTCTTACAGGGACTACAAGTATTTAGCAAGTGACTGTAGCTACAAAAATACTGTCTCTTTTTAGTGTCAAATTACTCTTTTTAAGATATATACACAGGTAAGTAATGCTTAAATTCAAATGACCTAAAACATGAAAATAACAGTTCAGTAACACCACATTACTCCAGACTGAATAATCTATGAACTTGTCTTATTAGTCTCACTGTTTGTGAACCTCTATGAATTATGCTTATGAAGTGAATTATCTAACATAACTAGTATTTGACCTACAGCCAGTTACTGTACTATTTTCACATGGATTACAATTAATTACAAGTTTTAAACACTGACTACCGCACACTCCACTTATCAAACATCACGGAATGCTCCTTTAACCTTCATGACGCTCAGGCTGTGGCGTTAGTATTTACCGGTGATTAGCATTAGCTTGGCCTGCTAAACAATACACACAGTTAAACAGTTTTCCTAAAACATTTACTATGGTTCATTCTGTTTGGTGGTGTCTTAACCACATATGTCTCTAAACATGTGTTTCACTCCTTACAGCTCACACAGAAAGGTAGTAGCTTGTGGTTAGCGACCGAAGTCATTACTATCGGCGTCCGCCATCTTAGACACACGAGGCGGCAAACATACACACTCATAACACGGTCAAATTCAATGTCTCTTAATGTCACAGTTGTTAGCTAAAGCTCTAATAAAACAAACTACTGATGTCTATTACCCAGGTGCTGATTACAGTCAGCTTACCTGTAGGAAATATGAAAATGCAGTTCAGACCAGGAGCTGTTGCATGTACACTTCTACATTATAAACTCGTTCATCACGTACTGACTTCTACTTCTGCGCTACTGGCGTCAGCTACTGATACCCAATCAAGTGTAAAGCTTAGAGCGCCCCCTGCTGACAAAGCTGAATTAAGTCAGAATAATATCACCCATTCAAAACACATTAATTCAGAATCCCTTGTGGTATATTATAGACAATAGAGACAGTAGTTACCTTGTGTTTTAGACTTAAGCTTCACTCAGTTCAAAATTTAAAGTGGGGGCAATTAGAAAACACACAGTGCCACACAGACATTCCTTTTTCAACATACGGCGCCTCTTCAATGTCATTTATAATGACCGCAATTCTCAATGTCCAGACGTAGTTGTATCGTTGGACGCTGAGAAAGCTTTCAATAAGGTTGAGTGGGACTATCTCTTCTCCTGCCTTTCTAAATTTGGAATCGGTGAGGACTTTGTAGCCTGGACACGACTTCTTTACACCTCTCCTCTATCCTCAGTTCGTACGAATAGCAACTTCTCAGAATACTTTACCCTCCACAGGGGCACCAGACAGGGCTGTCCCCTCTCGCCTCTCCTTTTTGCGGTGGCAATTGAACCTTTAGCCATTGCTCTCCGTAATCTGTTGGATTTTAAAGGGATCACTCACTATGGTATTGAACAAAAATTGTCATTGTACGCTGACGATCTCCTCTTGTTTATCTCCAAAACACTGGCGTCTACTGTATGTCATTTATTCTTAAGACCTTAGAGCACTTTGGGGTTATACCAGGGTATAAAGTCAATCTAGACAAAAGTGAGGTTTTCGCTGTCAACGCAGCTGCCTCTTTGAGTTCACTATCAAGGCTCCCCTTTAGAGGCATCCCCTTTAACATGGCTTTCAATACCTATGTGTAACAGTTTCTAACAAATTTAATAACCTTCTGAAGCTAAACTTCGAAACACTACTCTCACATACTAAGGATGATCTTAGTCGCTGGTCACTCCTGCCTCTGTCACTAGCAGGCAGAATAAATTCAGTCAAAATTAATGTTCTCTCTTAAGTTTCGTTATCTTTTCCAGTGCATCCCGGTTTTTCTTCCAAAGTCCTTTTTCCACAACTTGGATACGGCAATATTACAGTTCATCTGGAACAAAAAGGTGCCACGATTACGCAAGACAGTCTTGCAAAAACACTAAAAAGATGGGGGGATGGCACTACCTAATTTTTAGGGGTCCAAGCCCGAGGGGGCATGGGAACATCTCACATCTCCAGCGGAGCTGTGGTACACTATTGTTTTTCTAAAGATTAATATTTTCCTCCATTATTTTTCTCTGCCTAAAACTCTTACTACAGCCTAAACCGTACATGATGGGGGGGTTGCCATTTTCAGGACTGGTCCGACCTCAGGCGCAACAATTTACCCACTTCCACCACTAGGTGGCGCTATAGCAGAAAAAACACGTTTGGCCCTATAACTCCCACTACGTACACCGGACATTCAAAAACCATATATCCACGTGTTCCCTGTATCCAACTGAATCACGTGATATAGGCTACGCCCATTTCCGCCTAGACTTTTATGCATGAAAAATCGCAATTTATCAAAAACCTACTTTTTCAATCTCCTCCTAGACCGTGCGACCGATCTGCACGAAACTTGAAGTGTAGCATCTCCAGACCGACCTGACAAAAAGTTAATGAAACAAATTTTTATAGGATAAAAATTGCGTTTAAATGTTATCAGCAAAGAACTGGAGATTGTTGTTCAACATGCCACTACGATGCTCTGTACCAAATTTGGCAAAGATGGGCCTTTAGGGGGCGCTATAAGCAATGTTTATTTGTTTTGGCCAATAACAACGCATTTAAATGGGACATTTGCAATTGCAGTATCTTTGCCACAGTAAATGCAATCCACACAAAACTTGTGGTGCTTGTTCGGCATGCCGCTCTGAGGCTCTGTACCAAATTTGGTGAAGCTCGGCCATTAGGGGGCGCTATAATCAACGTAGACGAGTTTTGGCCCTTTTACTCAATCTATGTTAATGGTATATTTGCAATGGGAATGTACCACAGACCTTGCAGCTCACACTTCTCAATATTTACTGATGTTTACCTCTTACCGTTACGTTATGGTTTTTGCATTTGCGTGCTCCCCTGGTTTTCTATAATAAACAAACTTCTTAACCCACCTGACAAAGTTTCTACAACCTTCACAGTGGACAAATGCAACTCTTTTCTCAGAATTGCAACTCTGTTCCATTCTCTTTCCATCTTTCCAGTTAAACACATCAAACAATAGCACTGATACACCATGCTGACACGGTAAAAAGATGTTTGCCTTCCCCTTTGCCACACACCTGTACCTGTGGCTGTTTATTACTATAAGCATTTCCTGTGTCAATGCTCCACCTGGTTGTCACACACAAAACTGCATATCTATTCATGGCACCAACCTGCTATGTAAACATCGTAAATAGTGACAAAAAAACTGGAAGTGGCGAAAAAGAACAACAAAATGTTGAAAAAAAAAGTTTTAAAATTTTAAATTTTGACCCAGAAAAAAAACATAGCCATCTGCAGGTTAGCTGCCCAGTAATAAGATAAACTAGAACTGCAAGCAGTTATGACGGGGCCCAAGCCACCCATGCCAGTCGCCCCTGACGCCCCGGGGAGCGCGCGTAAGCGGAACCTGAAGCCTGGCGGTGGGGAGGCAAACATCGGTAAATATCGAGAGGTGTCAGCCGCGACGTCTGCGGTACATTGCCGTTGCAAATGTAGCGGTTAACAGTTCATCTCCATGCATACACAGACTACCTTTAACAATTCTCTACAATAAACAAACTTCTTAACCCCCCTGACCACAGGGGACAGCAGAGAGAAATGAGAGCGTGACTGAGAGGGTGGAGGGGGGAGGCAGGTGTGGTGGTTGAAGGAGCAGGGGAGGTGGTCAGGTTGTTGTAAATGGTGTCATAGGCACCGATTTATGTTTTCCTCCGTGGGTGCTCTCAGGTGCACGGCCTTTAAAAAAATATATATATATATATTCAAAAATTGTTTGTTTGCATTTCAGAACCTTAGGAAATGGACAGCGGCCAACGCACACACGCCTATTAACTCGATAATAAAGCCGTAAAGTAGGCTTTCAACTCAGGACAGCGCCACTTCTCACAAATACAGATAGGATTGGCAGGGGCGGAGCTAGACTCTCAGTAAAGTGGGGGCGGAGCTTCATCATGGGGCCCTCTACTACCAAGTAATTTTAAATTTAAAACTGTCAAAAAAAACGTAAAATATCTGATGAATGCATGTTATAATGTGTCACTTGTTGAGCCAAGTAAGCCTATATGTCAAATAAAACACAAGGAAAAGCCACATGTTTTGACAAGTTTGTGTTTGACGAACAAAGAAAACTGTTTGCCAGTCAAGTAAAAATGTTTCAGCACCACGGACAGCGACAGCTGATGGACAGTGATGGTGCTGAACAGGCCAAGTGCGCTCAATCAGTGCCACACTATATAATTGACATGGCACTATTATACTGTATATATTGATCACAAAGTTTGTTTACAACTCCATAGGTAGGCTACATGAAAACTGGGATGAAAACTTTGAGTAAAACAGATTTATAACATTGTGAGTGACTTATTCATAACTAAAATATAAATTCTTAAAGACGATTTTTTTTTCTTACCATTTTGTTGTCTGCTTAACGATTCTCCAGAACAAATAAATCTAACAAAACTATATACATATCATGGTCCCTTATTAAGTCTTCATCCTCCTCTCCTTCATGGTGGCAAATCTGCCAACCACTTTGTCCTTGTTGATATGTATGTCCCGCTCCACACACAGCAAGGTGAGATTTGACAGTGTGGCCTCATCCATGCACGAACGCAAGTATGTCTTAATGAGCCGCAGATGGGTGAAACTTCGTTCGGCACTGGCGCTGCTGATGGGAAGGGTTTTCTAAATCCTGTAGAGAATGGTCAGGTGTGGGTAGGCTCTATCCATGTCGTTGGCAATGAGGAATGGCAGGACGGCGTCGGTGGTGAGATCCATGTTTAACTCAGAATACAATGCACGAAAAGAGCAAAACTCCTCCACTGCGTCTTCTGGCTCGGGCATGTCTTCTGAGTAGAAACGGGCCAGCTCAAGCATTTTCTCCTCCGCATCAGGGTGCTCAAATCGCTTTGGGCAGAGTACTGTGAACAGTTTGGCCATTTATTTATTATAATAATAATAATAATAATAATAATAATAATAATAATAATAATAATAATAATTCAATCAGGAGAGACTTCGTTGCAGATATGCAAACATTTATTAGTAAGATATTACACAGTAATTACATACATAACTTTGGAGATTAGACTCCATTGTATATGGGGTATATATACAATTCTAAGGTTTAGGAAAACCAAAACATATCCCCCAATGGAATCTAGACACTGGTGGTGGTGAGAAAAATCCGTATATGCAAAACGAGCCGTCAGCCAGGAGAAGACCGAGAACACCGTACCGAATATGCCTGGAGGTAGAAGGGGAGGAGGCGGGTCGCATTCTCGTCTGAAAATACAACTGACATAAGCAGGAGAGAGAGAACAGATTTAAAACATGGTAGTCATGCTGTGATTGGCTTGAACATACGTGCGCGATTCTAATTGGTATAAAGAAACGTAACACCCACCTACCAGCTGATCAGTTAAAGAGAAGAGAGACAACGTAATTGAAGTCTCCCTGACAGAATTTACGCTGAGCTACATTTCAATCAGGAGAGACTTCGTTGCAGATATGCAAACATTTATTAGTAAGATATCACACAGTAATTCCATACATAACTTTGGAGATTAGACTCCATTGTATACGGGGTATATGTACAATTCTAAGGTTTAGGAAAACCAAAACATATCCCCCAAAACTTGAAAAAGAATTTTAATTGATTAAATTACATGAATATACGTACCTTAAAGCCGCTACAAATCTGTATGGTGATACAAAACAGAATGTATTAAATAATCAGTAAATAATAGAGTAATAAACACACTGAACCACGCTAGGTAATAATTCACACCCAAAAAGGCATATAAACAATAAAACTAGGTAGTTAAGTCGTCAGCAAAACAAATCTCGGCAATTTAGGCCGGAACAAACACAAAACACATATCAGCAATTCAGGCTGAACACAAAACCTCGGCAATTCAGGCCGGAACAAACACAGAACCTCTGCAGTTACAAAGACAAAACTTATATCAGCAATTCAGGCCGGAACAAACACCAAACTCGGTAGTTATAAATGCAAAATACACCTCAGCAATACAGGCTGAATACAAGACTAAATCTCGTCAATCCAGGCCGGAACAAATACCGAACCTCTGCAGTTATAAAGGCAAAGACATATCAACAATTCAGGCTGACCATCACAAAACATCAAGGATTCAGGCAGGAACAAACAAAGAACCTCTGTAGATACAATAGAAGAAAATAAAATCTTAATTGATGAACACAGTCAAGACAATACATCAGTACATTGAGAACATCACCCATCCATTATACCACCACCAGTTATATGCAATCTTACCACAATCAAGGTTTAAGAGATCTTTGGTTACAGATGATGTCTTCAACATCAGGGCGAATGTAAGATGAGTACGCAGAAGAAGACCACCGTCCGAGTTGTTGTAGAGAAGTACTGGAGACCCCTCGAATAGCAGCAGTAGTAGCAGCCCCTATTCTAAACGAATGACTCGTAAAACGCTTTGGTGAAATGTTAGCTTTGATAAGGACTAGTTTCAAATGCTGTTTAAACCAACATTTCGACATAGGGAAATCTCCAGGAATAACAAATAAGGGTGACAGGGTAATACTCTGACATCTGTAAGATAGATACTTAATCATAGCTTTAAATGGGCAAAACTGTGTGTCAGTGCGGGCACCAATGATTGAACAAGCGCCTCCCCGTTTAGAATGTTTAAGTTGTAAGCTATAATGTTGAGAATGAAATGTTAGATCAGAAAACGTAATATCTCTGCTGGGATTAAATACTTTAGAAGGTGTAGTGAATTCATTACATCTCAAAATAGCATAAAACACCAAAAAGAACACAGCCTCCAATAAAGCATCAACATAAGAGGAAAAAACCCCAAGACGTAGCGTCGCTATCAATACATGCAAAATCCTGAGGGTAATCGCCTGTCTAAGGTCAGGGGAAGACGGATGCTCTTTAGCTATACCTTTCAGAATAAGTTTAATTGCCGGATTAGAAAATAAGCTTGGAAATGAGGGATCATAACATCTGACATTGAACTGTATGCCTGCAAGCAACCCACGAGTATACTGAGGTTTAAATTTACGCGTATCAGTGCAATAGCAAATAAAAGCACAAATACTGTTGATGAGAATAGGTTTTAGTGGCACATCAATGGAAACACAAAAGAAAGCAAAAGTACACCAAGCAAAATCATATGTTCTTAAAGTAGAATCAGCTAAACCCTTCCTCATATACAACCTAGCAGAATCTAAATAAGCCTGTAGGGGTATTTGATTCAATACAGCGCTAGATCTACCATAGAGGGAAGCACTACTGGTACAGGGCTGGCTGCAGGACAGAGGCTCCGAAAGGTCTGAAAGTGAAAGCGAGAAAGTGCATCAGCCGCTGTGTTATAGTGACCAGGGACATGACGGGCAGTGATAATAAAGTTGTTAATGACTTATATATGATGAATACACCACGTCATCATAGAAAAACGAAACCCCATTCCATTCCCCCAGAAGACGAGACCACAGAAACTTAAATCAGAACGGCACCCGTCATCCAAGGACAGGATATCATGTAGATCCGGCACAGAAGAAGCCATATCCACTAACCTGGATATGAAGGAGCGTCCCTGCGGAATAACTCTCATTGCAAAATTCAAATGCCCGAGTAGAGAGAGCAATTGCCGTTTGGTGATGTTACCCGCAGATAGAAAGGACTCACTTATCGCACGGATCCGCTCCAATTTCTCCAGCGGGAGAGAAGCTTCCATGCGGACAGAATCCAGTGTGATGCCAAGAAACTCCAGGCGTGTATCTGGACCAATAGTTTTAGCCTCAGACAGAGGTACACCTAGGGACCGAAAACAAACCCTCAGTTTGCCCAGGGACGAGCCAGCACTATCACAAGGGGGATCAACTAGCAGAAAATCATCAAGCAAATGAAGTACCGAAGGCACCCCAACCCTGTTAAGCAGCATCCAACACAGAGCTTCTGAGATGTGGTTGAAAATGCACGGGCTACTCCTACATCCAAAAGTCAGCCGCACCCCGAAATAATACTTGGATTCCCACCAAAAAGAGGCCACTGGGAAGGATGAATGGGCACAATTTTAAACGCGTCGGTGATGTCAGCCTTAGAGAGCCAAGCCCCCTTGCCAGCCAGTTTAATCAGTTTGATGGCATTATCCACAGTAGCGTAATGTAGAGAAAAAGGCACATCCGGAATGAGACTATTAACACTAGCAACATCTCCGCAGCGTGGAGCGGACAGATCAAAAATCAGCCGCTTCTTGCCTGAATATTTACCAGTAGCGACACCAATAGGACTAGTACGAAATACAGGAAACGGGGAAGACACGAACGGCCCGATGACATACCCTTTCCTGACCTCTGAATCTAACAATAGTGAGACGGTATCAGGATCAGAGACAGCGGAGAGAAGATTTTTTGCTACGTTTGTCATAGTAGGATAGGAAAGCACACCCACCCGAAAACCCTGAGAAAGACCTGAAAGAATATGGTCCACAAACAGAATTAGGATGAGACGACAGTTCGAATGCCAAAGCCTGAACATTTATTGGAGTGGAAGGATGAATCTTCAAAATGTCTTTGAACCACGTTGAAACTGTTGCTTGCCCCTCCGTGCCGGAGCCGGGTGCCGTGGGCAGACTGACCTGGGATGTGCATCTCGGCAGTCGCTGCAAACGTGAAGGAAAACGCAATTGGGGTACAAACACCTTCATTAAAACTATTGCAAATGGGATATGATGTATATCTAGAATTAATAACCTGCCGCCCACGGGAATCCACCCCAGGAACCGAATTTCTCAGAGGAGGCTGCTGCACAGGACCCGCCCCAGTGTTAGAACTCTGAAACGCCACACTTGGGCAGAAAGAGGCAAAGTGTCCCGCAACACCGCAAGTTGAGCACGCCAACACTTGAAATCCCCCCGCGATCATGACCAGAAGCTCAGTGTCAAGTATGGACCAGTTCAGTCGGACATTGGACCGGGCAATATACAACGCAGACTTCCTTTGTATCAATTTGTGATATTGATAGAACACATTCCTTCCGTATCTCAGATTGAGATCAGCAATAAGAGCCAAATAAGCGTCAAACTCCTGTCTCCTGTCCGGATACACAGAACAAATCACATCACAGTATATCCCGAAAGCCACCACAAACTGCCCAATAGAAAGCTCCTTAGAAAGCCTGGGATCTGCCGATTTGAACATGGCAGAGAAACTATCCCCAGAGACTAGAGACCTATCACACTCCGGGGACGGCAAAATAAGGCTTACCAAATTAATGTCTTTCCCCAGCAGAATTTTAGACCTCACCCGGGCCGATATATTAGCCACTTCAGAAATATAAGGCCTACCTATAGCCGACGATGCCACACTCGAAGCCAGGTAATAGTTAGCATCGACAGGGGCCGACACTGATGCATGAGGGAAACTGGGCACCGCCTGCGCCGCAGAGGCCAGTGCGGCATTGACAGTCACCGAAGCACCGGCAGCTGAATTACTCTCCACAGCCAGCAGCCTCGCATCCAAAGACTGCATTGATCTCCCCAGAGATTGTAGAGATTCGATTATAAGGCTGGATTCAGAGGACCCACTAGGAACAGCCGAAGCAGCCGCCCGGCTGTTAGCACCTCCACCGCGACGTTTCGGCGGGGCGCTGGGAGGAGGATCCACCTTCCTGGTCTGCTTCTGACCTCGAGCCGCCGCAGGGACAGCCGGCAAAGGCACCGGTGAGACGCACCCAGCTTGCGTAGCCAGCTCTCGAATTTCAGGAGAATGCAAACCTGGGGCTGGAGTGATGCCACGATCCTGAAGTTGCCGCAGGAAAATCTCTGTCCCGTCCGACCGTGACCCGGGCAGCACCGCCAGGCGGGAGCTCCTGCAAACCCCATCCAGAGAATCCAGCATAAACCTCAGGAGATACTTGCTGTCCTGGATCCGGCACCTCCAGTGAATCAGAGTCGGAAGCCGACATAGTGAGTGCGCCGAACCAAACGCAACACAGGAAAAACACAAGAGCCATAAGCCAACAACTACTATCGCATTCTCGTCTGAAAATACAACTGACATAAGCAGGAGAGAGAGAACAGATTTAAAACATGGTAGTCATGCTGTGATTGGCTTGAACATACGTGCCCGATTCTAATTGGTATACAGAAACGTAACACCCACCTACCAGCTGATCAGTTAAAGAGAAGAGAGACAACGTAATTGAAGTCTCCCTGACAGAATTTACGCTGAGCTACATTAATAATATAATTATTATAATAATAATTTATAATATCTGCGAGATGGTTTCATCAAGAGGCATGGCCGGCAGTACATTTTCTTTGTCAGCCAGCTAACGCTGTCATACCAGGAGAGCTGAAAAGACCTGTTACTTTGCCCTATCTTTTGCACTAAATCAATCTTAGGTGTTGATCTGCCCTGCTGTTTAATTCTAAGTTTCTCCTCGTAAGGACGACTTTCAAATGGCTTTGCCAAAATCAGGTCGACAATATTAACATTGTCTGCCATCGTGTGCAGTTTGCTAGCTGGCTAGTTTACCCCTACAACACTAGCCAGGGCTACTGTATGAATTAATGTATGAACAAACAATCTAACAAAACGATATTAAACTCAAAGGAGGAAATGTGGGAATTAGGTTAAACTGAAACAAGGAATGTAATGTACAATTGTATGAAATGTATGATGAAAATTGGCTAGCAATTTCGCCAAGCAATTACCAAGAAATAGGTTGCAGCAGTTCGTTTTTTGACTACACTTGCAAAATCCGTGATGGGACTGTCACTGAGCTTGAATAGCTTTGGCGACTTGTTATAGTACAAAATTGTTGTCAATCAAAAGGAGATGCAGTCTGCAGAAGCCCGGAGTCCAGGCCAACCCACTCCTCCATTCAACCCCAGAGACAACAAGCGTCTGTATTTGCATAAATTGCAATTTATCCAATGACCATCTAGTTTCGAAGCATTGAAAAAAACTGTTGAAAGCGACCACATTGAGGTCAATGGACGCCAGGCTTCAACGGGGAAATACACTGTGACGTGTATGAGATGTATGAGAGGGAAATCAAGTCAGTCAACCTGCTTTATGTAGCTGATATTGAACAAACTCGTCTTCAAGATGAACGTATTCTAACGCATTTTTAGTCAATAAAATGTTAACACAATAGTACATATTTGACCATTATTTTTTTGACATTTTAGGGGAAGCTGAGCTTCCCTTACAGTCTTAAAGAAATTGCCTCTGTTCTGTACATTTTATCCACCCGAGTCCAGAAATGTCCCTGCCATTTGGGAAACAGTCTGACAACAGGGTCAATACTATGCAAACATGTACAATGTGTCCAACTGAGTCCAAATATGACCCTGACAAATGGGAAACACACTGACAAAAGGGTCCTTACTATGCAAACATGGACACTGTGTCCAACAGTACACTTTTTAGAAGAGAAGAAGAAGAAGAATTGTGTGTTAAGTCTCATTAATTTCAATAAAGAATTTTGATATTAAATCTACTTGGTATCTTTGTGAACTGTGCGGATAGTCTATTGGAAATTAACCCTTTGAACTCTGTAATAGAGATGGTCCTTCAGATTCTACATTGATATTTTAGCTCATTGTGATGTTATTTCTTGTATAGTATATATTATATATATATATTATTATGTATATTCAAATTTTTCATATCCCTTAAATCAGTACACCCTAAGCTAAAAGGATATGTAAGTCAACAACAACCATAATAATTAATAAAACAAAAGTCGGACATGTGTTTTCAAATGTTCCTAGATAAACACACAGATCCAGAAATTTCTAAATGTAGAGACAAAATCAATCCAAGGCCACACTCTTTACACACACACACACACACACACACACACACACAAAGTTCGTGCACCCTGAACTTTACCTGGAGGCAGAGCCATATTAAATGAAAAGATTACACGAGGCATGCTGCATTGTTCTGGGCCCCCTCAAAAACAGATATTTTGTTATTTACTTTTTTTGAGATACATTTTTTATTAGCACCATTTATCATTCAGACATACAAAGCAAATTCCACAATATGTGCCAGGTAATATCAGATGGTGCACAGAACAGAGAAACACAAATTCAACAAGAACAAAAACCCTCTCCCACCAGTGTTGGTTTGTTGGTGAAAAGTACCCTTCGCTAACAAAAAAAAAAGTTCACTGGAACACTTTGTTATTGGTAATGTATCCACGTTAGGAAAAGCATCCTTTAGGACAAACTGATTTCTGATACATGTTCATGACTGGTTTTGGTAAGGAAACCAAATTTCTCCTACACTCCTCTTTGCTATAGTAGGCTGTTCTAAACACACTGAAAGTAGACTCAAGAATTTCAGACTTGGTTCTGACAAAACTTGTTTGTAATGTTTTGTCTTGTTGCTTTTTAAGTATACTTTCAGCTATTTTATGACTTTGGGAAACACTATGTTCATTAATTTTGCCATTCACTTGAGAAGGTGTACCTGAGTTTACCACTATGCTCTGCTTGTCTGATCTCTGATCTTACAGCACTGCATGTTTCCCATCCCAACTTTTTCTCTTTGACCATAAGAAATGGGTGGGTCTTACAGAAGTATTCATACTGGTGTACCTTCCAGCAGTCTGGCAAGTTGTGACAGGCTCCACCTCCTGCTCTAGTGCCCTGCCCCATGTCCACAGCTCCAATGACTTCCCCATGTACACAGCTCTTCTGCCCTGTCCAGAGTAGAGGACAGATTTGAGGTGGATATACAGTAGTATAATATAATAATATAAGAAATTATATTGGTACAGTCACTACATGTATTAAAATAGGCAAATAATGTTTAACAAATTCTCTGCACTTGCACTTGTAGAGAAGACAATTGTGTGCATTACTAACTAAGGGCAAGTGGCAAATTTGTATTTGAAGGACTCAAATGTATCAGTTTTCCTATAGCCTAGCCTAACTTGTGTCATTTCCACCTGTTTACACATCTCCTCACTTCTGCCACCCTGTCCAGTGTCATTTCCACCAGTCTTTGGCTCCACTCTACATATCGTCACCTTCCTAAAATAATTGCCTAAGTCATTTTTTGACAAAAAGTATTTTTTTGCCTAAATCATCTCCTCATGGTGCTGGCCACCTCTGGTAAAATTGCCTACATCCTCAGTTGAACAGGTCTTGTGATTCCACACCTTTAGTATAATGGCCTAAGTCAAGCATGTGACTTAGGCCATTTAGTTTTTTGTGTTTTCTGAAAAACCTGAAAAAATGACTTAGGCCATTATTTTAGGAAGGTGACGATATGAGGGGAAATACAAAAGGAAGAATGCTTAATGTCAAAGTTAATGATGATGCTTAACTCATGCCAGTATAACAAACATAGAAGGAGATCATATCTTAGTAAACTTAACTTTAACATTAGTAGAATGTTGATATCAATTAAATCATCTGGTAAGTCTACTGAGTACATTACTGTAGTCTGCTGCCAACATGTTTCACAGCTAGTCATGCTAAAATGTCTGGAATATCAGCCCACCTTTTGAAAAAATCCGTCAGTTTCCTCTTCTTGGGTTGATATGCTCCACTCATTTCAATATATCTCTGAAAGTTGGAAATTAAATCAACCATTTATTCATTAACCACCGAGATTACCCCCCTCCCCCCACAGCCTACTTTGCTTCATATCATGCATTAAGGACCATTTGATGCTAGCTAGCTAGCTGGCGTCATTTCAGATTCATCAATTTATGCACAAGTCACAAAAACAAAATCAATCTATCCTTGTGGAAAGGTTGCTTGGTAGCTCAAAGTAGGTCAAGCAAGTCTGATATTTCTGTAATTCACACAGATCAAACACATATGCTGACTGAATAGATTGCTAGTTTTTGAGTAGCCAGCTAGCAGTTCTCATGGCAGTTTGCTGATAATCCGGTGTCTGAAGTAAAATGTCAAACATCTCCTGAGAAAAATCACACGGTCAACCTCGTCTTGGTTATTTAATTGAGATTTAGTCTTATTTTCCTTACCTTGTCATTGACAAAGTCGATCTGCTGCAGTGAGATGTTTTTTTTCAAGGCAGTAGAAGGTCTTCTTGAACTTTCGCGCGCTTCCACATCCCGCACAACTAAGGATCTCTCAGGAACATTCATCAAAAAATGTAGCCTAAGCCTACCTAGATGCGCATGCGCGAGCGGTGTGCGATGGTCGACTGACAACGAGATTAAGCAGCTGAACAAGAATACGGCCGTGTTCCGATTGTTCTCAACTCAGCTCCGCCAAGACAAAATAGACATGCCATTTCAAAAATCTTTCATTTATTGTCAGAAATATCATGTTTTTAAAAGCATCACTTTCATCAAATTGTATGTGACACATGTACAGTAGGCAACTGACTGCAAGCAGTCACATCCGGACTCCTACGAGCAGGCTTATGTGCCGGGGATGAGCCCCGGAGAGCCCCGGCCCAGTTTAACCACTGGTTGTCACTATACGTTTCAAAATGTTGTGCCAGTGTGCTCTCTAAGATTCTACCTGCTGTGCTAAATTTGAGTCTATTCTTTCATTTTTATTTTCCAAAAGATGACAGACTGAGCACAGCACTGCGATGGTCCACAGAATTCCCATGTTCATTTAAGCAGCGATTGACTCGCCATTGGTCAGGCGGGTGTGTGGGCGGGATATTGATGCCGCGGCTCCACCACTCGATTACTACTACGCAGACTCTGGCTCCTTAATGACAATATGGAATCGCCCGTATCCGGAAGATTTTGGCTTCAATTTGTACAGTGGGAAGAAGTGGAGAGGAGATTTTTTTGGCTACACGCGCCACTGAGCAACTCTTATAGGAATGAACGGGGCTCCGTATATAACGCTGTATCCAGTTCTCTTTATATACCGATGGTCAGAATGCAAATGTCTGTATCAGTTAGATCGGACGTTAAGCAGTCTTTACGCTGCAAGCTCCCGAATAAAAAAATGTCCGGAGAATTCGAGCGAGAGCGAGCAAGTTGGGATGTTAATATGTACGCTTGTCATAACTTAGCGCGTGGCAGGCAACAGCTGGAAGTACTGGCATTATATAAAACTTTGATAATCCAACACGGTGCTGTGAGCAGAGCAAACTCAATAGGCCTGTGTACAGCTTGAATGCAGAATGTTTGCAGTTAAGCACTTTGGCTGATTGTTGACTCCTCCTGTAAGGTTAATTATTGTTCCAATAAAGTAGAATTAACATTTGATACTAAGTATTAAGTAAGATCATTGTAATACTTTTTAAAGAGTAATAAGAAAAAAGTAAAATATTACACTCCCTGAGTAACTTGCCCAAGATTGAGCTGATGGAAAATTTCAATCTGGTTTCAGATCACGTCACACTGACACGTCTGCACTGTTGAGAAGACACAATGATATTGCCTTGTCTGTAGATGCCGGGAATCCTGCTGTTTTAGTGCTTTTGGACCTCACAGCGGCGTTTGATACAGTGGACCATGCAGTCCTCCTCTCTCGCCTTGATCATTGTGTAGGCATCCGAGGCTCGGCACTTCAATGGTTTAGCTCCTATTTGGCAAATAGGAGCTTCTCTGTCATGATTGGTCACCTCTCCTCGTCAGCTGCTGCTCTCTCTTGTGGGGTACCCCAGGGTTCAATTCTTGGCCCCATTCTGTTTTCCTTATATACGTTGCCTTTAGGGGCTATTATAGCATAGCACAACCTGTCATTTCATTGTTATGTGATGATGATGACATTTGACAGTGTCGCACTAAACTCCCTGCTTAGCTGTATTAATGATATTAAGTTGTGGCTTTCACAAAACTTTCTTAACTTGAACGAAGCTAAAACTGAGTGTATCATCTTCAGTACTTCATACCTTAAGCCAGCTTTTTGGGGGGGTTACTTTTGATTGTACACACAGTGAATCTGACTGCAAATGATGTGAAAGAAATGCATGAAAGTTGTAATAATTCAGCTCTGTTTAGTTCCGGTGGTGAGACGGTAAGACGAGTGCTTCGGTACCGTCTACAAACTATCGAAAAGAGATACAAAAATATTTTCAAAAATAGGCATACGCTTATTTTTTAGTAAAGTAAGTGCTGTAGTACAATCAGGAGACAAGTTACAGTGAGGAAAATAAGTATTTGAACACCCTGCTATTTTGCAAGTTCTCCCACTTAGAAATCAGCTGTATCATACAAATACATAGTTAAAAAAACATACATTGTGATTTCTGGATTTTTTTTTTTTTAGATTATGTCTCTCACAGTGGACATGCACCTACGATGACAATTTCAGACCCCTCCATGATTTCTAAGTGGGAGAACTTGGGTGTTCAAATACTTATTTTCCTCACTGTATAACTGAGGTAAGTTTGGAGACACTACCTTATTTAATCATTAAATCAATAAATATTTTTGTTGCATCTCTTTTCGGTGTTGTAGTTTGTAGACCGTCCCTAAGTCTTGCCATCTCAACACCAGAACTAAACAGGGCTGAATTTAAGCCCTTCCTTAACAGGCATGCTCTAGAAAAGGCAATTCATGCTTTTATTAGTTCACGGTTAGATTACTGTAATGCTCTTTATGTTGATCTGAATCAAACCTCCATCTCACGACTTCAACTTGTGCAAAATGCTGCTGCTCGCTTTTTAACATACATCTAGATGTGCACACATCACCCCCGTTCTCTACACCCTACATTGGCTCCATGTGTGTTTTAGAATTGATTTTAAGATTTCATTGTTTATTCTGGCCCCGGAGTGTTTGTCTGAGATTTTAACCCTGGGTGAGCACAACCGGTCACTGTGGTCTTCAAATCCACTGGTTTTAGAAGTCCCAAGGTCTAGGTATAAATGATGGGGTGATCTGCCCCGAGACTCTGGAACAGGTTACCCCTGATATTCACACTATTATAGATGTAGCTCTTTTTAGATCCAAACTCAAAACCTATTTGTTTAGAATGGCTTTTAATACGTAGTAGTGGTGTGACAGTTTCCCTCTCTTCCTGTTTCTATGTAACCTTTTCTGATTTTACTGTTTTCTATGTTTCATTCTTTTTATTGTATGATATGTTGTTTTATTCTTGGTTCCTGATGTAAAGCACTTTGGATACCTGCTGGTTGCTGTAAAGTGATATATAAATACATGTTGATTGATTGATTGATTAAACCAGCTTAGTGTGGTTCTTTTAATGTCAATTAAATGTTTCAGTCTCTATGTTAATGTAATAGGATGTGATGGTCAATGTCGCATGCAGCATTAAGATCTAATAAGACAAGTACGGAGACAAGTCCTTTGTCTGAAGAAGTTAGAAGGCAATTTGTCATTTTCACCAGTGTCTTCTCTGTGCTCTAAAGTTGGCTAAGACCTCTGGATCAAGAGTGTTTTTTTAAGCAGAGGTTTTATCACAGCTACTTTAAATGACTGTGGTACATAACCTGGTCAGAATGTTGTATAAGTATTAGGAAAATATACTTCAGAGTGTTAAATTATTATAGAATATCGTATTGTCTGTATCAAGTAAGGGCATTTCAATGTTGTAGTTTTTTAACGTGGAGTCAATTTAGTTCGATACTTTGTATAGTACTGTGTAATTAGTAGTACAGTACAAGTACAGCTTCATATTGTTTTTTTAATGTATAAAGTAACTGTCACATAAATGTAGTTCAGTAAAAAGTAGAGTAGAGAGAGTTTTGGTGGAGTTTAAATATACAGTAAAAAAAGGCAGTACTTGATTAAAGTACAAGAATGTTGGCATGTAGGCTGTAATTTGTTAATGTTTCACCTCTAACTGGAACATAATTTATGTAACAATTGTTTACTTGTTGCTTGATCCTTTCCAAGCATCACCATGGTGATCATTGATTTAAACCTGTTTTTTAGGTATCAAGATTTTCAGATGCCAAGCGGCTTGATAAGGGTCTCTCTCAACTGGAATAGAGGGGCGTAACTAGAAGGGTCATGCAGGCGCAGATGTACTCTCTTGTGGCGCTTTGATAAACTATATAAAGAGGGAATATCTTCCTTTACTGACAGTCATCAGCTTGTTCTTCTCTGTGTCAGCCACTCATCACCTCAGCAAAGGTAATTATATTTCAATTTATTATCACAATTTCATCGATAGGACATTTCATATTTTCAGAACACTTTAAATATTAATCTAAATTTTTATTATTAAACCATATTTATATTAGCCTATATAATACACCTATAACTAGAGATGGTCAAATACAATTTTTTGCTTCCCGATACCGATTCTGATACCTGAACTTGCGAATCGGCCGATACCAAGTACCGATCAGATACCAGCGTGTCATACATTTTATTACTGTATACTACTATCCCTGTATGGATGTGATATGATTTCTATCTTTGTTGTTGGCTTGGCTCAGGTTAAACTCTGAACAAACACGAACAAGGAATGCCACAGAACTTTCTTTCATTTGACAGTCAGTTATAATGGCAAAAGAACAAAAAAAATACTACTTTAACGTAGATTTTCTTTAGGGCTTTATAATGTGGTTTCGGCTCAGTGCATAAACTCCAGTACTTCCCGATACTGATACCTGCGTTTTAGGCAGTATCGGAGGTGATACCGATACTGGTATCGTATTGGAACATCTCTACTTATAACTAGCAGGATACTTTAATTGGTAACACTTTACTTGACAGTACCGACATAATCATGACATGACACTGTCATAACTATGACATGATACTGTCATGAATGTGTCATAAACCTTATAAACAAGTCATAAACATTTATGACTTCTGTCATTAAGTGTCATTCAGTTTTGGTCATGACAAGTTGACATTGTTTGGGTTGTCTTGATTATGACAACTTTACATTAATCAAAGTGACATTACCAGAAGTTGTCTTGGTCATGACAAGTTGACATTAAATTTGCTTGGGATGTCGTTGTAATGACAACTTGACATTAACCAGGATGACTTTACTAGAGGATATCTTTGTCATAACAACTTGACATGAAAGAAAATCCACCTCTTTTTTTATTCATGACATGTTGACATAATGATTATTATAATTAGATGTGCAAGGTTAGAGACCAATTCCAGCACTTGGCCAGATAGATGTGTGACAGGATATTTCACAAAACTGGCTGTCATGACACTATTATGACCTCAAGTAAAGTGGTACCATTTTGATTTGTCATTAAGATATCATGAAGGATAAGACATGTAATCGCACACCAAATTACCTTCCTAACACATTATCATGTGAGGTAAAAATCTTTGTTGACAGTATGGTTATGTAGTTGATATTGATATCAGTGAATTTGGACCAGAACCAGAAAAAAACTAGATTGTTAAGAGCCAGAGAATTGAACGTCAATAAAGAGACTAGGAAACCAGGATAAAGTTTGAGAAGTGTATTAATATACACAGAAACATGGCATACATACAGATAAACACAGGTATGAAAAATAACAACTAAAATAATAAAGTACGCACATAACAGAAACCCTTTTCAGTTCTATGAGCTCAGTTGTTCTTTGATGACAAGAGTTCAGAGATGTTCAACGTTGGGGCCCATATGAGTTTGGTTTCTGTTTGTCCTCCCACCATGATGAAGGAATCCAGGGCAATCCGTCTAAGTTCATAGTCTCGATCCTGTAGCTCACCACCCAGCCAACTGAACGGGGAATCTCTAAACTGTCAACAAAGATTTTTACATCACATGATAATGTGTTAGGAAGGTAATTTGGTGTGCGATGACATGTCTTATCCTTCATGATATCTTAATGACAAATCAAAATGGTACCACTTTACTTGAGGTCTAAGAATCTATCCATTACACTGTCATAATAGTGTCATGACAGCCAGTTTTGTGAAATATCCTGTCACACATATATCTGGCCAAGTGCTGGAATTGGTCTCTAACCTTGCACATCTAATTATAATATTCATTATGTCAACATGTCATGAATACAAAAAGAGGTCGATTTTCTTTTATGTCAAGTTGTTATGACAAAGATATCCTCTAGTAAAGTCATCCTGGTTAATGTCAAGTTGTTATTACAACGACATCCCAAGCAAATTTAATGTCAACTTGTCATGACCAAGACAACTTCTGGTAATGTCACTTTGATTAATGTCAAGTTGTCATAATCAAGACAACCCAAACAATGTCAACTTGTCATGACCAAAACTGAATGACACTTAATGACAGAAGTCATAAACGTTTATGACTTGTTAATAAGGTCTATGACAGTGTCATGTCATGATTATGTCGGTACTGTCAAGTAAAGTGTTACCCTCTAATTTGATAAATGGCTCACTGACTTGAGTCCTTGTCTGCAGTATGTTGACTTTGTTTAACATCTTTCCACAGATGGCATCAGGCTTTCCGTTTGCTTTGTTGCTCTGTTTGTCCAACGGACTGTTGGCTCCATCTGTAAGTAAAAACTATGCAACTATTAATTTAAAAAACAACTCAATGTGTTGCACATGCAGTATAATGCAGTGGTTTCCCAACCTGTAAGATTATGAGACAGTGATTAAATAATGTTACTAGTTTTAATGTAGGCTGAGTGCAAACTGTAAGCTGAAACATTAGATACGTTTGTTCTGTGAAGCACTTTGGGCTGCATGTTTGTATCAAAGGTGCTATATAAATAAAGTTGAGTTGAGTAGTCCTGTAATTAGACTGCTCGTGTTTAAATACTTAAAAGATTCAGACTGATTCAGGAATGTCTTTTTGTGATCACAGTGTTATGGACAAATCTCCCGCCCAGGTCAGTACAGTATCTCTGACTTGTTGCTCTGATTGTATTTGACTTGTTTGTTCGTATAATGTTACATAGGGGGTGGTATTGTTTGTTGTGTGTGTGTGTGTGTGTGTGTGTGTGTGTGTGTGTGTATGTGTGTGTGTGTGTGTGTGTGTGTGTGTGTGTGTGTGTGCGCCTCCTTCCTCTCTTCTCCATGTTGGTTTGTCTTAGTTTTTTCAACGTCCTTGATTTTACTAATCAAGGAATTTTCAGGGAGACCAAGATGTTGCAAAACATAAGATCTTAATTCAACCAAAGACCTGAGTTACTCTGCAGAGGAACTGAAGACATTCTCTAGCATGCAACTCATTTATACATTTGGGAGGATGGAGTCCATACCAGTACATCACGCGTTTAACATTAGGTACCACATAAGGCCATTGACCTCGCTGTCCCTGGATGTACACCCAGATGTTAAAGGAGAATTCCGGTCGATTTCAACACGTAGCTCTGTTGTTTGTAAATTAGGAGTGCTGTCAGTAGCGAGAAAAATGAAAACAATCGGTGCTGCCTACACCGTGTTATCCTCCTGCTAGCGTTAGCACCCAGGAGGCTGAAACAAGGCAAGTTTTTGTGCTTTTAGCCTCTAAACATGCTCGAAATGTCATTACAAGTGCCTACCCATGTGAAGTGATTCCTCCCGAGTGAACACAGTGAATCTGACTGCAGTAGATGTGAAAGAAATACATTAAAGTTGTAATAATTCAGCTCTGTTTAGTTCTTAGGGACCGTCTACAAACTACAACACCAAAACTTCCTTCTAGTTCTACTTCAGCACTTACTTTAAAAAATAAGCATATGCCATTTTTTTTTTTAAGAACAATTTTTTATTGTTTTTATATTTTCTAACATACAGAACAGACAAATACAATTGAACAAGACCAAAAACCCTCTCCCCCCCACCCCCTCCCTCTGCGATCTTGAGGAAAACAAAACAAACAAAAAAACTAAAATCACACCTTGTCTAGTCACTCTCCTCCAATTCTTTTGATGCTGAGGTCATTAGGTCTGATATTTGTGCTGCTGTGCTTTTCCATAGGTCTATAGTCGATGATTTGGCTTTGTTAATCCTTGCTGTAGAGATCTCAAGCATAACTATGTCTGGAAAATACGGCAACCACTGTTTTATACAAAGTGATAATAGAAGAATAGTGAATCTTCCTCTGTCTCTCGAGCATGTGTAATTTAGAGTCGTCATTAAGTAACAAAACAATCGTGTCAGTAGGAATTCGACATCCTATCACATCAGATATTATTGATGTTGTTTTATTCCAGAACTCATGCACCTGTTCACACTCCCAGACCATGTGCAGGAAAGTTCCAGTTTGTTCAGGTTGACAGAACGTGTAATAGGGAGTTGGAATGACTTTAGAGACATATCTCTTCTGAGGAGTCCAATATGTCCTATGATATATGTTGAAATTGATCTGCTGGTGATTTGGGTTCTTGGAACAATGGAAAATGTTGTCCCAAACTGTCTCCCAATTAATTGCGTTCCCCTCAAGGCTTAGCTCTCCCTCCCATTTCCTTGTTATTGGGAGTTGTCAAATGGATACTTACATCAGTTTAGTATAGATCTTGGACGCTAATCCTCTCACAGGAATATCAACAAACCATTTAATGACTGGGTGCGCCTCAAGACTGTTTCCCCATGGCACTCCATAACATTTTAGGGCTGATCTTCAGCACAGATACAAGAAGAAGGATGTCCTAGGGACCTCAAACTAGCTCTCAGGTCTTCAAAACTCAACATACCTTTCTCATTGAATAGCTGGTTTACAGTATAAATGCCTCTGTCACTCCACTGCTTACAAGCAAAGGGTTTGTTACCAGACATTAAGTGTGTATTGTGCCAAATTGGGGTGTTCAAATGCCACTTATTGGTGTAGCGCAGTTGTTCCTCCACCTGTTTAAAGTTGGTCAATGTGCTGGTAATAATAGGGCCGAAGGCTAGCATACTTTTTTTTGGACTCACACCTGCAAAGGCAAGATCTTGACCTCCAGTGAGGTTTTGCTCAATTTCTCTCCATGGGACTGTAGATGAAGGGTCCATCCACACTCTGAGGGCCCGTAGCTGAAAGGCTCTGTGGTACACTTTAAGGTTGAGGAGGGCCAAGCCTCCCATGTTTATGGTACGTTGCAGGGTAGAGTATTTTAGCCTAGGTTGTTTATTATTCCAAAAATACTGCCAAATTAAGGTATCAAGTTTCTTCCAGAAATGTGTCGGTGGTGGTAAGGGGATCATTGTACTTAAGAAATTCACACGAGGAACTATGTTCATTTTAACAACAGCAATCCTGGAGCGTAGTGATGCCGGCAGCGCAGACCAATTGGCCAGATCCCTTTGAACACTACTTAGTATAGTTTCATAGTTGTCCTGGACGACTCGCTGTATGGATGCGTGTATGGTGATGCCCAAATATGTCATTTTGCTTTGGGTTGGTATTGTAACACTACTGGCTGAGGCCACATGCCTGTTGTTCAATAAAAGATTAGATTTATTCCAGTTAATTTTATAGCTGGAGATTGAGCCAAATTCGTTGAAGATCCTAAGAAATTTTGGAATAGAGTCCTCAAGATCAGCAATGTCACAAAATATCGTCTGCAAATAATGATATTGAGCTGCTATTGGATTTAATCTGGACATTACAGATTTTATTCTGGTTTATGGCTTGGGCTAACTCAATCTCAAGAGAGATTGCAAACAGCATGGGGGAGAGCAGACATCCCTGTTGCGAGGCCTGCATATGCCTATTTTTGAAAATTACATCCTGGTAGGGATTAGGGACAAAAAAATTACAATACAACAAAACAATACAAACGGCTACGTAACAAGAATCTAACTTTCTCTTTTTTCCAACATTGTGTTGAAGGTCCCTGCCCTCCTGGATGGACTCAGTTCGGCTCTCGCTGTTTCAGTTTCAACTTCCATGGAAAGAGTTGGATCGATGCAGAGGTACAGCAGTTTTATCAAGACTGTCCTGACCTATATTTAGATTTCTAGTGGCGGTGTCCTCTAGTGGCCATAGTAGTTATGACAGGAGCAAAAATTAAATCACTTTACTTCCTGCTTTGCTGCTGTCATAACTACTACAGCCATTAGAGGGCGCCGCCACTATAAACCTAAATATGAGTCCTAATTGCTACTTGAACAAACAACTTATGGGTTTTTTGGGGGAGGACAGTCTCTAAAAGTATTAATACTTTGTTACAGTAAAAGTCCTGCATTGTCCTAAGGTATGTCAGTATAAAAATGAGATGTCCTAAGATTGCATCTGTTAAAATTGTGATTAGGTTTATGTTTTATTCTTAAATGTTTTTAACAGGGGCGTGTCTAGGATTTGAGTAGATTCGGGGCTTAGCCCGAACCCATTTAAATAAACTGAATGCAATGCAAAACAGCGATTGGCTTGCCCAGCTTGTGAATAGCCAGTGTATGTTAATTTTAGCTGACCAGTTTGCAGATGTTATTTAGATGGCACCACTATTTGGCCTAATCATAACTGGCCTGGCAACCCAAAGGCCAAGGTTTTGTTTCCAGATCTGTGTGGTGGCTTATGAGAGGGTGGGATCTGGGGGTCCACCCCCATAATTTATTTAGCATTAAACACTTCATTTCCTGCATTCTGTTGAATTTTTTTGCAACAATTTCTACCTTTTTCTGAATCAATTTATGCAGGAAATATCTTTATGTAAAGGAAAACATAGATTACAATCAAAATATAATGGAATATATTGCAGTAAGGCTGTCAGGCTGTCATTCTGTATTGCTTTCAACTATTTATTCTCCTTTGGATCGACTTTTCTAATTCTATCTGAGTCAGCACACATGTAACCTAGGCATCATTTACTCCTCCCTCCTCCTTTGCGTCTTTTGTTGAGGAAGTAATCTCCTTTAATGTGCATATGACAATAATTCACCTCAATGATACATTCATTTATTTTAATGTATTAATAATCCCCTGGACTGTTATATTTCAGATGTGTTTGAGCAAGATGTCTGCTCATGTTCAAAACTTTGTGCACATACAAAATATATCTGTGTTCTCTGAGATTTGGATGAGTTGTGATATTTTGAGAAAAATAAAGTTATATAAGCTATTAAAAGAATAAAGTCACTATATTTCAGACAGTAATCTACCTGTACCATAGTCTGCTGCTGTGCAATACGTGATGATACGGTAGATCTCAGACCTTCTGACAGACTCAGAGCCCCCTTTGAGACTCTGGTCTCTGAATGACACAAAGTTTAGGGAAGTGGCTGTATGCTGCTATACGTCGGAGGTGGGAAACCGAAACTGCGGCAGAAATACACGGAGCACAAACGGGACACATCTGCTGCAGCATCTCCACAGCAGAGTGCATCCATTACAAACCTGAAGCTGTACAGACCACGGAAGGCGTGCTGCTCATCTCTATTTTTACAGCGAGAGTGGACACTGAGCGACGCACAGGTCTGCTTCCGAGCTCCGTCTGTTAGAGTCTGAACCGTAGACTGGAAACGTCACGTCACGGGAACTTCAAACTAAATAATTTTTTGCCCTCCTAAACTTTGTGTTGATGGCATCAGTGTATTAGATTTGGCTTTAATTTCTCTGAAAATTACACCTTTCACAGCTTTCCTCACTTAGAGACGGTTGCTAGGTGATAGCAACAAATACGGCATGATGGTCAGACCCCGCACGTAGCTGCCCGTTCTTTTTGTCTCAGAAAAATAAACTGGACAAAGTTACAGTTTTACCAGGAGTTCTAGCACAATGAAATAAGGCATCTTATGATTTTGGGGGTTTACATCGGCTATTGTCCGGTTTCATATTTGTCAGTCAACTTTTCAAAATACATTCGGGGCTACACGCAAAACATTCGGGGCTGAATCCCCGGCAAAATCGACTGACGCCGCCTCTGGTTTTTAACCTATTATATTGTCTCCATTAGAACTTCTGCAAGACCGCCGGTGGGAATCTGGCTTCCGTCCACTCAGAAGAGGAATATGTATTCCTCAGAGACTTCATTAACCAAGTGACCGGTGAAAACAGACGGACCTGGATGGGAGGCTTTGACACAGTGAAGGTGAGACTTTTATCATCACAGGAAGTGATGTCACTGGTCTCTCATGGTATCAACAAAATTAAATTTGATGAAATAAATAAAGAACAGAAAGAGGAAAATTACTCTAAATGAAACAACAGAAAAAGGAGGATCCTCTTTTGATTTTACTTTAACTTTGAACCAATCTCTCTCCTCCAGGAGGGCGTGTGGATGTGGTCTGATGGATCCACATTCGACTACAAAAGCTGGGGTCCAGGGCAGCCTGACAACACCGGCGGAATTGAGCACTGTCTTGAGATGAACTATAATGGTAAAAAACAACAACATATAAAACATCTTGTCTTTTAAATAAATATGATGATGCAACAATGACCTCTAAACTTATAGCAGGCGGTCATATTTTGCAGTCTGAAAGATAAAAAGTTAGACATTAAAACTCTGGAAACTCTCTCTACAGACAAATGGAACGACGATACGTGTACCAACATATATCCTTTCCTGTGCTCCAAGAACCTGTGAGGCCTCCCTCCATCATGATCTCACTACAGCTCATCTATAATCTCTATCATTGATTGACTTACAGTTTGTTCTGCAGACAGAAACAGCTCTCTGCTGACAGACTCACTCTCACTTGTTTATTATCTGAAGAGTTAGGAAACGGTTCACATTTCAGTTTTAACATTAGAAGGAAACTGACTGTCTGAGCTGGACAAAAACATAATCAGTTATTGGACTTTTAATCTATAAATAACACAAAATGAAATACAGAAAACAGCTCTGTCCAAAGGTAACAACATCCACCTACCAGACATGAGTGGTGATGATCTTCTCTTCAAAAATGTCCAAATAGAAAATAAAATCCAAATGTTGTCAGAACTTTCTGTGATACAAGAGGAGTTTGTGGTGTGTTGGGTTCTTTAGTCATCTGTTTTCCTTCACTTTATAATCAATAAGCATTAAAAAATAAAAGACATATTGTCACAAACAGTGTCTGGTCCGGACTTATTGAACCTCGTTTTCTTTAAAGTGACAAACAGTTATATAATTTAGAATAATATGTTATTGCTTTTCTTAAATAATTACAATAAAAACAAGGTTAAGATACTAATCTAATATACAAATAAACACATTGATGAATAGATTAAATTAGGGCTGCAGCTATTGATTATTTTATCGATTAATCGAGTAATTGGATGAGAAATACTTATAATTATACAATAGTTTGGTTTAATTGTCGGAAAAAGCAACACTTGTATTGCATACATTGCTTACAATATCATCTCTCAAAAATACAAGAATGTATTCCAAACGAGCCGCCATTATGGTCGGCTTTGAAATTCGGGAGAAGCCAGACCCGCTTGACGCATTAGTAATTTCCGGATTTAATTTTTTGGGCGACAATACAGATTAGCGCCGCCTGCTGTTATGGAGACATATTACGTCTTGCGCATGTGCAGAAAGTACACTCAAGTCGGCGTCGCTTCACTGTGTTCCGAGACAGTTTTGTGTGTGACCACCGGGTGGAGCGTTGACACAGGAAATGCTTATAGAAATCAACAGCCACAAGTACAGGTGTGTGGCAAAAGGGAAGGCAAACAGCTTTTTACTGTGTCAGCAGTATTGTTTGATTTGTGTTTAACTGTAGAGATAAATTAAACTTAACTGAGATGAAATGGACAAACCTGAAATATACCTGTGCTACGGTGAGCATGTAAGCATGCACAGTCTGACTCTATAAGCTGGCCAAAACATAATCAGTAATTGGACTTTTAATCTAGTGAATAACACAAAATGAAATACAGAAAACATTAAAATACTCAACACCCATTTTAGTTTCCTGAATTCTGTCTGTTATAAACAGCGTCCACGGATCTGATAAGAAAAAACTTATTTTGATTTCTTTCTAAAAGTTAATGTTGTGATCGATACAACTCTCGTCTGTACATTAATTATGAAGTTCCCTTCGAGCAAACGTTAGCTTATCTTAGCATAAAGACTTGAAACATGTATCTGCTCTATGCAGTCTGGGAAATCTCCTGGGCCTGATGGCCTTCCGATTGAATTTTATAAAAAGTTTTCCACAAACACTGCTCCTATGCTGCTAAATATGCTAATGAATCCCTATTAACTGGGATCCTCTCCCCTTCTCTTCGGCAAGCCTCTATCTCTTTAATATAAAAAAAATAAGGACCCAGACCATTGTTCATCTTACCGCCCCATTTAATTACTTAATGCTGATGTTAAGATTCTTGCTAAGGCTCTTTCCCTCAGACTGGAATTGGTCCTCCCCTCCATCATACACTCAGAACAGACATTCCTTTTCCAACATACGGCGCCTCTTCAATGTCATTTATGATGACCGCAATTCTCAGTGTCCAGAGGTAGTTGGATTGTTGGACTCTGAGAAAGCTTTTGATAGGGTTGAGTGGGACTATCTCTTCTCCTGCCTTTCTAAATTTGGAATCGGTGAGGACTTTGCAGCCTGGACACGACTTCTTTACACCTCCCCTCTATCCTCAGTTCGTACGAATAGCAACTTCTCAGAATACTTTACCCTCCACAGGGGCACCAGACAGGGCTGTCCCCTCTCGCCTCTCCTTTTTGCGGTGGCAATTGAACCTTTAGGCATTGCTCTCCGTAATCTGTTGGATTTTAAAGGGATCACTCACTATGGTATTGAACAAAAAAGTGTCATTGTACGCTGACGATCTCCTCTTTTTTATCTCTAAACCACTGGAGTCTATGCCATTTATTCTTAAGACCTTAGTGCACTTTGGGGGGTTATACCAGGGTATAAAGTCAATCTAGACAAAAGTGAGGTTTTCGCTGTCAACGCAGCTGCCTCTTTGAGTTCACTATCAAGGCTCCCCTTTAGAGTGGCAAAAAATGGCTTTCAATACCTATGTGTAACAGTTTCTAACAAATTTAATAACCTTCTGATGCTAAACTTCGAAATGCCACTCTCACATACTAAGGATGATCTTAATCGCTGGTCACTCCTGCCTCTGTCACTAGCAGGCAGAATAAATTCAAAATTCAAAAAAAGTCAAAATTAATGTTCTCCCTAAGTTTCTTTATCTTTTCCAGTGCATCCCGGTTATTTATTTATATTCACAAAAAGTTAAGCTTAAGTCATAAAAATAGTTTAGGCTTTTATGGCATAGAGGTGCATTGTTTGAAGGTTGCGAGAGCAGACGAGAAGCTTGCACCACACAGAGGCCCCGACCTTGGCGTGTGTCTGTGAAGGTACCAGTTTCTGTCTAGAAACTAGAAGACACCCCTCCTATGAGGATAGGATAAAAGCTTGAGGGAGAGAACAGATCAGAGCTGATAATTCGGAGGACAACTTGGTGGACTGGGCTCTGACTTGATGTCTGTCGCCAGTGAAACTTAGTCTCTGTTTTGTGAACCCACAGCTGTGTTGTAACTTTTATACTGGACTCAGTAAACTTTGCTTAAAGATGCAGTAGGTAAGACTTATAAAACTAACTTTCTGTCATATTTGCTGAAACTGACCCTATGTTCCAGTAGAACTACATGAAGCAGGTAATTTAAAAGAAAATCCAACTCCTCTGGGAACACCTCCAGCCTGTAGTGTGATTTGCAAAAATCCACCGCTCCCTGTTCAGATGCTCCAATCAGGACCAGGGGGGGTGTCTAACTGCGTGTCAATCACTGCTCATGCACGCACATTCATTCTCCTTTGTGGGGGGAGGGGCTTAGGAGACCGTTTGGGCTTTAGCAGAAAGGGGGAGAGGGACTGAGAAGTTGTTGATGTTCAAATTCTTTGGCTAAGTCCTGGATCTTCACAATCCTACCTACAGCACCTTTAACTGAACTCTTTGTTTCAGATTGATCCTTGTGTTCTGGTAAACTTAAGTCTGATGTAAGAAGGCGTGGGAATTAATAAATTCGAGTCCAATTTGACAGGACTTAGGGCCTTATTTTAGATATAATTCCCTACAACCTAAAATGCCTAACACGGTTTCACAACAGTAAGAAGAGCAAATAAACGGAAGGAGGATGTACATTTCTCAGCGAGGATCAGTCGCTGAGAAATGCACGTTATGCTTCCCTTAACTGTCGAATCGGAAGCTGATGTTAGCGGCGCATGAGAATGACCATCATAAGAGTAAACAGAAGAAGTTACAGTACACGTGGGCTGTTGTGAATGTGTTGGTATTAGCCTGGACCGCTAAATTATTATCCCAGACAGCTGTCATGCCAGAAAATGATTGCGTGAGCGTGTTTACGTCCACAATTTTGGTCTTTAAAGTGCCCATATTATGAAAAAAATCACTTTTTCTGGGATTTGGGGTGTTATTTTGTGTCTCTGGTGCTTCCGCATGCATACAAACTTGGAAAAAAAACCCATCTATGCTGCTTTGAGTGAGATACGGTTTCTGAATGTAACCTGCCTTCAGTCTCCGGGTGAGCTGTTCAAAATCTGCAGGGTTGTTCAAAATTTGCACGGTTTTCTACGTCAGTAGCCAAAACAAGGGGGCTAAACCATGCTAGCGCTAGCATGCTAGCAGTTAGCCCCCTCATTCTCAATGGCAAAACACTGCTACAACACACACCTTCACCATAATAAATTCACATAATCTACAAAAGAACTACTTCCATGTCCCTCTTCTGCAGGTATTCCACGCAAAGTTGGAAGTGTGCCCTCATTTAGAAGAAGTCTTCTTCTTCTTCTTCTTCTTCTTTTGGCAGGTTACTACTTTTGTATTATACCGCCACCAACTGTACAGGAGTGTGTAATACCATGAACTTCATAACTTCATAACAAACAAACAAACAAACAAAAAAACAAAAAAACCCATTCTTTTCATTATACCAGTATTATTCAGAAAACTAAATAAAGCTTCAAGTCTCTCCCTTGTTATACCCTTTTCTTCAAGTATATCATGTATTGAGTTCTCTCCTTCCATTTCCTGCCAGTTTAATCTATTATCATTATATTTCTCACATGCAAAAAGTACATGTTGTACATCTTCTTTGTCTCGACATTCTATGCATAAGCCATTACCATTTCCTACTATTTGTAAGGTAGCATTCAGTCCTGTGTGACCTAGTCTAAGTCTGGTATAGACCACTTCTTCCCTTCGGTTTAAACTCAGCAAAGTAACCCTTTTCCCGGTCACAGTCTTCTGTATTTTATGGAAGTGTCTAGCATTAAACTCTGCCTCCCATTCATTTTGCCATTTTTGTATACTTTCAGATTTAATTATGCATTTGGCTTCACCCTTCCCCAGTGGAACATTCATTCCTATATATTTGTTTTTCAGCATCTTTTTCGCAATTTTATCAGTCTCTTCATTTCCTTTAATGCCTATATGAGCTGGAACCCAACAAAACTGAATAATGATTCCATGGTTCCTGAGATGTAATAGTAAATATTTTATTTCAACAATCAAATCTTCCCTTGATGAATGACCTGTATCTAGGCTATGAATAGCTGCCCTGAATCTGTACAGCTTACAGCTCTCAATGGTTTAACCTCTTCAATCCACCTAAGAGTTGTTATTATCCCAGTCATCTCAATAGAGTATACAGATAGAAAATCATTTAATATCCATCTCTTTTGTTAAATTCTGGAATATAGATCCCAATACCACAATGCCCATTTTGTGGATCTTTTGATCCATCTGTATATATTTTAACATATCCATAGAATGTTTTTATATATCCCTGGCAATATGCTGCAAAACTTCATTTGGATCATTTGGATACTCTCTCTTACCTTCCAATAGTTCACTGTTAATCTCTGGTGATGGAAGAATCCATGGGGGAATAGCACTTAGAACCAGAGAAGGACTAAATTTCAGTTCTTTAATTCCATATTGTTCTGCTATACTTTTGATGTTCCACCCAAACCCTTTTGATTTTGTTTGATATTCCCAGCAATCATTAAGAACTGAAATTGCTGGATTATTAATACTTCCCAACAACCTAACCCAGTATGTTAGAGACAATTTAATATACCTTAGACTAAGTGGAGATTCTTCTGATTCTACTAATAAAGCACACGTAGGAGTTGTTTTTATAGCTCCTAAAGCAATTCTTTTAGCTTTGATTTGAATCCTCTCAAGTTTTCTTAAATACGTTTTGCATGCTGAACTATAAACTACACATTCATACTCTATGGTAGATCTTATTAAAGGTTTATATATGTACATCAAAGACTGCTTATCTGCTCCCCAACACTGTCCAGTGATCATCCTCATTAGATTTAGAACCTTTTTACATTTTGTTTCAATATGCTCTATATGATGTTTCCATGTAAGTCTTTCATCCAACCACATCCCCAAATATTTAAATTTCTTCTCTTTTTCAAATGATTGATTGTACAACATTGTCTTAGGTATGGAAAACTTAAATCCCCAATCTATACCCCATTGTTCTATTACTTGTAAATCTCGTTGAACAGCTGTGGTTATGTATGATATGTTGCGTCCCCGTTTCCATATTACAGCATCATCTGCATACAACAACCCTTCATTCCTTTCCCCTAATTTTTCAAATATGTCATTTACCATAATATTGAATAATATGGGACTAATAACACTTCCTTGGGGAATTCCACTTTCAACCACAAACTCTTTACTTATTCCATTACCAACTTTGACCCTAATTGTACATTGTGACAGAAAGTCTAGTATATAATTATACATTCTCCCACTGATTCCCATTTTATCTAATTTAATTAACAGACCCTCTCTCCACATAGTATCATAAGCTTTTTCAATATCTAAAAACACTGCTACCATGACCTCTTTCATAACTAGTGTCTTCTATATTTCATTTCTGAACTTTACTAAAGCATCAGTAGTTGATTTACTTTTTCTGAACCCTGTTTTTTTTATTTATATTCAATAAAGTAATTTAAACGCACCACTGCTATTTTTTCCATTAGTTTTCCTAAATGGGATGTCAAAGCAATGGGTCTATAGTTCTGTGGATTGCTAGAATCCTTTCCTGGCTTAGGAAATGGAAGAATGGTTGCATCTTTCCATACTTTTGGTAATTTACCCTCATTCCATATCTTGTTGAATAACACAAGAATGTTTTCTAAGAGTTTATCAGATAGATTTCTAATCATTGCATAACATATGTTATCACATCCTGGTGAAGAGTATCCAGTACTACCTAAAGCCATTTTAAGTTCTGATAAATTAAATTCAGTATCTAATATAGACATATTCCCCTCTCTGGCAATAAGAATGCCTCTGTTAGCACTAAGAATATCTTCCTTTCTTTTCTTAAAACACTCATCCAAATGGTTACCTTTATGAATCTCTGAAAATTTGTATCCAAGTAAATTGGCTTTTTCCACAACTGATATTACTTCATTTTGTCCTTCAATTAGGACAGGAATATGTGGGGGCTTATATTTACCTATCATCTTTTTAACCATCATCCACATTTTACATTTTACATTTTATTTATTTTTTTGTGCAACATTTTAAAAGCTCTATTTCTGTACTTAACAGCTTCTGTACATTTTTCATTCCACCATGGGACATTAGTTTTTCCCCTTCAGTGTTGGGAGTAACGCAACTACTTTTTTCAGGAAAAAGTAAAGTAACGCGTTACTACTGAAAATTTGGTAACAAAACGTAGTTCCTTTTTCAATTTGGCGCAATGTTACTTTTCCCAGGGACAGATTTGACAGCGCACTGTCTTCTCAGCTGCGCGCTCACAAGCTCCACAAGGTAGGCCTACGTGACAGAGGCTGGTAGTAGCGGAGCAATGCTGCAGCCAACGCTAACTTTTGAGAGCGTTTTTAGCTTCGTGGCGTTTTACTGGACAGCGCTCTGAGCAGAGAGCTATGTGACACATGCCACTACATCGCTGAGGACTGGCGGTTAAATTGGCCGTCCTACAAACACAGCATGCCAGGCAGACACAAAGCTGACAACCTCACAGATGGATGCCGTGGAGATAGGCTCATACATAGGCTACACGCAGCGGACCGCTGTGGACTTGTGTCGGTCGCACGGACACGCAAGGACTTCCAGAAAAGAGGCTGCATGTGTCTATGACAATGCACGGACCATCGTGGTTGCGCGACCAGTACTATAAGTAGATATGGACATTACACATTAACACTAACGCCGATGACCTGCCGATGTTCATTCAACCCGCGCTGGACTCGTTCATAATGAATCAGCCGTCACTCTGTGAGTAGAGAATCCAGTCTGCAGTGGAGTTCAGACACTTCACTGATAAACCAGAGATTGGCTTTATGGTCAAAGATAGCGTTTGTATAATTAACTTCAGTCTCTGCCAGAGACCCCTGCTTTTAAAAGTAACGTAAAAGTAACGAGTAAAGTAAAAAGTTACTTTCCATAAGGGGTAACTAAGCAAAGTAAAGGATTACTTTTTTAAGAAGTAACGAGTAACGAGCAAACACTAATTTTTAAAAGTAACTTCCCCAACACTGTTCCCCTTTGGCTCATATTGTTAGGAATATTCTGGCTTGCTGCTGCACTGATAACTATACTTAACGTATGATTAATGTTATCAATACTTTGATCTGTTTCCTCATGATTTTGATTTAATTCATCTATACACCATTTAGAAAATTTCTTCCAATTTGCCTTCTTAAAACACCATCTATGATGGGTATATATTTCATCAATCTTAAAATCAGTATCTACATAATATTGGAAAATGATCACTTCCAATACTTGTGCTTTGATCAACTTCCCATTCGTACCTGCTGGCTATTGTTCTATCAACTAAAGTGAGGTCAATACATGATGTCTCATTCTTGAAAATATTTATTCTTGTACCATTACCATTATTCAAACATACTTGTCATTTATCATTTCTTGTAATATTTCCCCATTCAAATCTGTATGTCTACTTCCCCATAAACTATTATGAGCATTAAAATCCCCACACCATATTTCTCTATGACTTCTTTTATTAATACTTCTCATTAAATCATTTGTCAATGCTTTACATGGATTGTAATAATTAATGACAGTAAATTTTCCTCCATTAAAGATTTCAGTAACCACATTTTCATGCTCAGCTGCTGTATTGATGTGTCTGAATGAGATCCCTTCTTTGATAAATGTGATGCAACCTCCTCCTCTGTCTTTTCCTCTATCTAATCTTATACTGTGATATCCTTTCAATATAAATTCTAAATGAGGTTTTAACTATGTTTCAAATCTGGTTTGTTTGACATTTCTTGAACATACCTTTTAAATTCCTGTCCGTTCGCTATCAAACTCTGCACATTCCACTGGAGAATGAAAAACATCATTAATGCTTTAACCATTTTGAGACCCTCCATACTTCTGATTTAGTATTTCATGAATATCATCTGCCTTTGTTATTAACCCCAAAATATCATTAGCAGCTTCCACAACTGATTTGATCACTTTTCTTAACATGTAGCATAGTGACATTAACCACTGAACATATGAAAGCAATACATTAATTGTTCTTTATCAACAGGGTCTCATCTGAAATTCTTGTCTTACATTTACAGTAGTTTGGAACAGGAGGCCTGTGTGTCTTGTTCTGTTGAGTTATTGACCATGCAGGATTCCTATTCCTCTCTCTGACTGGGTTTGACCTATTGTCATCTGAACTCCTTTGTTCAGGTAAATATATAGGAGCTGATTTTTCTTCTTTTTCATTTTTGACAATGTTTTTGATTGCCTCAGCATATGAAACTTTATGCGTTATCTTATATTTCTGAACTTCCTTAGCTTCCTTTTGTTTCACACATCTCATTGGATGTGGAATGTACTCTCTTAGGGCGTTTTCACACATACCTCATTTGGTCCGGACTTTCGGACTTTTCAGTTTGATCCGAACCAAAATTAGAGGTGTGAAACCTCCCCCGGACCATGGTCTGGATCAAAAGACCAAATTTTGGTCCGACCAAAAGAGGTGGTCTCGGTCCGGACCAAACTGAACCATGGTCCGGTTCGTTTACAGTGTGAAAGCATTTTTTGGATGGTTCGGACTTTCGGACCAAATACAAGAAGCTCTGGCAGGCTCTCCTTGTGTTACAAGACCGGGGAATAGCTCCTTTAAGGAATAGCTCGGTGCTTAGTGTGTAGGCTACATGAGAGAGTGACGGTGAATGCACTCAGAGCAGACAGCTGTCGGCTATCAGAGCTGAGAATACATCAGCAGTTTATTTGTTAAGTGGTAGTAAATGTACAGTGTAGGTTTCCGTTTGTCTCTGAATAAATTCTCCAGAAAGTTCCAGTGTCTTGCTTCTCAACATCACAACAAAACAAAAAGAGCCGCGGCAGTAGAGGAGAGCAGCAGTCAGTAGGAGAGAGCAGCAGTCAGTAGGAGAGAGCAGCAGTCAGTAGAGGAGAGCAGCAGTCAGTAGGAGAGAGCAGCAGTCAGTATGGGAGAGCAGCAGTCAGTATGGGAGAGCAGCAGTCAGTAGGAGAGAGCAGCAGTCAGTAGGGGAGAGCAGCAGTCAGTAGGAGAGAGCAGCAGTCAGTAGGAGAGAGCAGCAGTCAGTAGGAGAGAGCAGCAGTCAGTAGGAGAGAGCAGCAGTCAGTATGGGAGAGCAGCAGTCAGTATGGGAGAGCAGCAGTCAGTAGGAGAGAGCAGCAGTCAGTAGGGGAGAGCAGCAGTCAGTAGGAGAGAGCAGCAGTCAGTAGGAGAGAGCAGCAGTCAGTAGGAGAGAGCAGCAGTCAGTAGGAGAGAGCAGCAGTCAGTAGGAGAGAGCAGCAGTCAGTAGGAGAGAGCAGCAGTCAGTAGGAGAGAGCAGCAGTCAGTTGAAAAAACTCCGACACAGAGAGAGGAGACGAGAGGACGGGGAAGCCTGTCTACAAACCAATCAATTATAAGTATCTGGAGACGCAGCTCACGTATGTGATGACGGCAGGACATAGTTTTGTCACGTATAGATCTTTAGAGCGCTTGCATAACTGCAGTGTGAAACCAAAACTTACCGGATCAAATGTTACAATTTAACAAAAACATGAACCTTGGTCCGGACCTTGGTTCGGATTTTCATGTGTGAAAACGCCCTTACTGGATAGCACATGAAGCCCATTTGAACTTTAGAAGGCATGGCATTCTTCAACACGTTCTCACACCCATCTCGTAAAATATGGACGCTTGGTCAGGTGCCTTTGTTGTTTTTATTGACGCTAAAAGTCTCCTTTAGCGCTATAAGTAAACGCGCTTGGTCGGGACTATTGCCGTCACTTTTGACGCAGTTATGTTAAGGAAAAGGTCGTGGGTGGGCGTGCGGTTCCATTAGAGAGAAGACACACCAGCCTGATAATCGGGCGTCGGGCCGTCTGGCGAGGTCCGTGACTCGAGTCTGTTCCGTGTGTCCCGTGCTGTCGGCTGTCCGAGGAGCCGTCGGCCTTCATTTGGGTCGACCCAACATGTTCAGTCAGAGACAGGACAGTCAGAGACAGGGCAGTCAGAGACAGGACAGTCAGAGACAGGGCAGTCAGAGACAGGGCAGTCAGAGACAGGACAGTCAGAGACAGGGCAGTCAGAGACAGGGCAGTCGGGACTCACCCGGAAATGGGGAGCGGATGAGCCGCTCAAAATCTGACGAAAATCTTTTAAACTGACCTTTGTTGATCTGAAATGAAGACAGATTCAGCAACTGCACTGTACGGTTCCGTGACACGCGGGACGCGAACCCCGTTCTCCTGGGTGAAAGTCCTGTGTTTGACCCATCCACCCCCCCAACCAACCTCCTTACATACTACTCTCTAAATCCTCTCTAACTGCTGCTCTCCCTGGTGCGTTACACAAACACGCTGAAAGACGCCTTTTTCGTCGCATCAGACGCTGACAGCCACTGTCCAAACGTCCTTATTTTACGAGTTCGGAATGAGAACGAGTTGCATTCTTAAACCACAGTTTTTTTTAAATCAATAAATCAAGTAAATGTGAGGCAGAAACAACCTTTTAAACACAAGGTAGAGGCTGCAATTCCTTTTTGGAAAGTGCAAAAGTGCATTTTATGGGTTGTATTGCCCATTTAAAAATGTATTTCAACAGGTAAAAGTTGTGAGTAAGAGTGGGCTACAATCTGTCAGATATAACCCTTGTTAATAAAATCAAGTAATTTTAAGACAAACAACGAAAGACAGACAGAGACACACACACCCATACAAAACACACACACACACACACACACACACACACACACACACACACACACACACACACACATAAGTGCGTTTCACTATCTTTGTGGGGACCAGTCATTGACATATTGCATTCCCTAGCCCCTTATCCTAACCTTAACCATCACCACTAAATGCCTAACCTTAACCCTTACCTTCACCCTAACCATAACCTAATTCTAACCCTAATCCTAAAATCAAGTCTTAACCTTCAAACAGCCCTTTAAACTTGTGGGGTCCAGCATTTTGGCCCCACAAAGCTGGTCGGACCCCACAAGTATACTGTATTTCCGGTATTTGGACCCCACGAATATAGTTAAACGAGAACACACACACGAACACACACACACACCTACAAGACACACACACACACACACACTCTACCGGACAGCAGCTTCTCCGGCTCCTCCCCAGCGGGAGAGGGGTTCAGCAGGTGCGCGAACACGGCGGCGAAGGGGTTGGCGGCCAGCGGCTCGGTGCGGTACATCTCCCAGAGCAGGTAGAGGGCGGTGAGCCGCTGCGGGGAGCTGGGCAGCAGGTCCAGCTGCTGCAGGAGCATCACCAGCACCGAGCCCACACGGAAGTGCTCCGCTTTCCCAAAGTAGTGATGGAAGTGTGTGGAGAGACCCTCGAAGGTGTTGGTGCATGCCTGGAAGACACATTTCATTGTTGATGTATTATTAGGGCCCGAGCGCCGACAGCGGCGAAGGCCCTATTGAAACTGAAGGAATTCTTTGTTTGGCTCACTAGCGCCCCCTACAAAACTGCCCCTGCAGTACGTTTAATGTAGACTAACGAAACGTGGTACACATATGTAGCGTGTCAAGACGTACAAAAAAGCTCATTGGAGCCATACCCTTAACGCAACAGGAAGTCCGCCATTCTGAATTGAAAGTTTGAAATTAGTGTGATTTTGTACTTTAACGAACTCCTCCTAGAGATTTCATCCGATCGACTTCAAATTTAGTCTGTGCCATCTTACGATGTTAAAAGATGGAAAGTTATTAAAAGAATTGTAATAGAACAACAAATGCACAAGTTATAGAGGACCAACTTCCTGTAGGGGGCCATCGAAATCGGACCCTGAGGATATCTATATCTACTATATCTAATCGATATTGACTTAAGGTTATAACGCCCCCTAGTGGCAACAGGAAGTAGGCCTAAAAGTTAAGGTGCTATACTATAACGACCTTCTCCTAGAGATTTCATCCGATCGACTTCAAATTCGTTTTGTGCCATCTCAAGACCTTTACGATTAAAAGCTTGAGTTTTCGTCCAACGGTGTGGGCGTGGCGGCCATTTTGAGCATTTATCAATGAACGAAGAAGTTGTTGTAACTTGAGTGTACGTTGTCCAATTTGGCCAAAATCTCTCATGATTGACAAGGGTCCAGGCCTGAGGACATCTATAAGCAAAAATTTACTTTTGGTTATGCGCCCCCTGGTGGCAACAGGAAATCAGCCTTATATGACAAACTTAGAATGTGTGGTCCACATGTGATACTGAGCCGCCCCCCTATATTTTAACCACGCCCACTTACTCAGGCCACACCCCTTTCATAATTTGTGAACCGTTTAAGGTAGACTCGTGTGAGGTATCATTGAACTCAGCAAAGAGTTCCTTTTTAATTGGTGACCATTTGCCCCGCCCCATATGCTTAAGCCACACCCCCTTTAATAAGTAATGACCCGTTTGATGTACACTATTGTGTGAGGTATCATTGAACTGAGCAGAGAGTTCCGTTTTCATTGGTCATGGTTTGGCCCGCCCCCTATGCTTTGGCCCCCTTTCACAGCTAATGAACTGTATGATGTAGAGTCTTATGTGACGTATCATTGAACTCAGCGGAGAGTTCCTTTTCATTGGTGACAATTTGCAGTGTCGCGCAAATGCACGGTTGCAAGGAGCGGCGTCTGCCAGTAACCCTGA
Organism: Sander lucioperca; assembly: GCF_008315115.2. Classification (NCBI taxonomy): domain Eukaryota; kingdom Metazoa; phylum Chordata; class Actinopteri; order Perciformes; family Percidae; genus Sander; species Sander lucioperca. The sequence goes on from NC_050180.1 coordinate 40,176,636, forward strand.
CGTGCAAGGAGGTGCGAGTGCCCGTCCAACGCTGCTTGCAGCTTTAATATGTTTTTGTATTTCTTATGTTTGAACTTTTCACAAAAAATTAACACTTTACGATAATATGTGGCAGTTAAACTTGTTTTATATCAGAATATAATAATCAGAAACATCTAAAGCAACACTTTTTAAGACAAAACTGACAAGAAATGAACGCTAACTCGACTAGCCAACGAACTTGTTTACCCATAAGCACTTGCAATGTACTTCCAGTGTTTTGTGCTGCCTAATTAAAAGCTGTAATAGTCTGTTGGAAATGATTCTCCCTCTTCTGGAGAAATAATACGAATCAGAGGGGGAAAGTAACTATGTAAATTAACTCACAAACTGTGCTTACCGTCCTGTTGTCCTCGGGTCAAGTCTGACCCCTTTTCAAAGTTTTCTATATCAGAAATGTGGGTTCCTTTCAACAAAATTGCCCAAACATAACATGGATGGTTCAACGCAGCGCTTTTCGCAATTAAAATGTTTAAAAAAACATCAAAAAATGTTGACTGAAATGACATAAAAGTGACAAAAGCGCCAAAAACATTGAAAAGAGCGACTTAAGGCATTGAAAGCCTAGAAAACAGCAGAGCAAAGCTTTGAAACAAGGCACTAACAATGTTTTAAAAACCAACAAAAACGTTAAAAACCTCCGTCAAAAATGTTGAAAAAGGCATCGAAAAATGTGTCGAAAAAATGTGAAAACAGGGTTGATTTTCAGTTTTGACCTGGGAGGACAACACAAGGGTTAAGTACACTTTTAAGGTACTTTACGTGTTTTTTTCTTATGTTAAACAGCTATTTGTATATATTTGTTTCTGTAGATTATTTATTGTTTATTTCATATTCAAGTTCAATATGTTTGTTTATTTCTGTATATGCACCAAACACAAAGGCAACTTCCTTGTAAGTGTAACTTCCTGAGGCAATAAACCCTTTTCTGATTCTGATTAAGTATTTTATACTTCTACTCCACTTCACCACAACTATTATTATTTTGTTAACCCTTGTTGTGTTCTCTTCCCGTCACCCGTCAGGCAACTTTTTGTTTTTCTGGGTCAAAATTTTAAATTCAAACTTTTCAGCATTGTGTTGTTCTTTTTTCAACACACTCTCACTTTTCCCGACGTTGTCACTTTTTCTGATGTTTTTGTAGATTCTTTTTCCTGCGTTTTTTAAGCTTTTTCCAACATTTTTGTCACTTTCTTCAACGCTCTTTTTTTAAATTAATTTTTTCAAATGCTATAGAATTGAATAAAACACACAAATTCAATGAAAGTAGTGAACTGATCATTTATTTTACCTGTGAAAAGTACTAGTTGTATGGAACAATTTGGTTGAAAGAAACCCAAATTTTCTGATATAGAAACTTTTTAAAAAAAAACAGGAGGGAACTTCACTTCCCATGAGGCTTTGACGGTGCTTCTGGGTCAGATTGAATAAGAGACAGAAACACAGACAGGCGGTTTAAACATTTAACCCTCCTGTTGTCTTCCCATCGACCACGTACTGTAACTTTTTGTTTTTTCCTGGGTCAAAATTTGAAATGAAAACTTTTTTTTTCCAACATTTTGTTGTTCTTTTTCACCACTTGTCACTTCACCCAAAGTTTTTGTCCATTTCTTTCCAGGTTTTTTGTCACTATTTACGATGTTTACATAGCAGGTTGGTGCCATGAATAGATATGCAGTTTTGTGTGTGACAACCGGGTGGAGCATTGACACAGGAAATGCTTATAGTAATAAACAGCCACAGTTGTGTGGCAAAGGGGAAGGCAAACATCTTTTTACCATGTCAGCGTGGCGTATCAGTGGTATTGTTTGATGTGTTTAACAGGAAAGATGAATGGAACAGAGCTGCAATTCTGATAAAGGAACAGCTTGTTATCATCTGCATATGTTAATAATTTTAGCAGGTGGTTGGGCAGCTGTAAATAACTGTGGCAGCAGCAACTAATGCTGAGTTTTGTCCTCCGAAGATTTTATGTACAACACAAGATACTTCATGTTTTATATGTAAAAGGATATCAAACAGTACATAGAACTAGTCAAACCATGTCATGTGTTCAGCAGGGACACATATCTTTGTTGCCGTGTTTGAACATCAAAGCTGTCAAACAAAACTAACATTGAGGACAAGTTGGTACTGTTAAAAGTACAGACAGTGAGTGTCCATCCATCCATTCATCTTCTTCCGCTTATCCGGTAACGGGTCGCGGGGGTAGCAGCTCCAGCAGGGGACCCCAAACTTCCCTTTCCTGAGCCACATTAACCAGTTCCGACTGGGGGATCCCGAGGCGTTCCCAGGCCAGGTTGGAGATATAATCCCTCCACCTAGTCCTGGGTCTTCCCCGAGGCCTCCTCCCAGCTGGACGTGCCTGGACCACCTCCCTAGGGAGGCGCCCAGGGGGCATCCTTACCAGATGCCCGAACCACCTCAACTGGCTCCTTTCGACGCGAAGGAGCAGCGGCTCTACTCCGAGCTCCTCACGGATGACTGAGCTTCTCACCCTATCTCTAAGGGAGACGCCAGCCACCCTCCTGAGGAAACCCATTTCGGCCGCTTGTACCCTGGATCTCGTTCTTTCGGTCATGACCCAGCCTTCATGACCATAGGTGAGGGTAGGAACGAAAACTGACTGGTAGATTGAGAGCTTTGCCTTCTGGCTCAGCTCTCTTTTCGTCACAACGGTGCGATAAATTGAGTGTAATACCGCACCCGCTGCGCCGATTCTCCGACCAATCTCCCGCTCCATTGTCCCCTCACTCGCGAACAATACCCCAAGGTATTTGAACTCCTTCACTTGGGGTAAAGACTCATTCCCTACCTGGAGAAGGCACTCCATCGGTTTCCTGCTGAGAACCATGGCCTCAGATTTAGAGGTGCTGATCCTCATCCCAGCCGCTTCACACTCGGCTGCGAACCGATCCAGTGAGTGCTGAAGGTCATCATCGACCATCAGGACCACATCATCCGCAAAAAGCAGCGATGAGATCCCCAGCTCACCGAACTGCAACCCCTCTCCACCCCGACTACGCCTCGATATCCTGTCCATAAATACTACAAACAGGATTGGTGACAAAGCGCAGCCCTGGCGGAGGCCAACTCTCACCTGAAACGAGTCCGACTTACTGCCGAGAACCCGGACACAGCTCTCGCTTTGGTTGTACAGAGATTGGATGGCCCTGAGAAGGGACCCCCTCACCCCGTACTCCCGCAGCACCTCCCACAGTATCTCCCGGGGGACCCGGTCATACGCCTTCTCCAGATCCACAAATCACATGTAGACCGGTTGGGCATACTCCCAGGCTCCCTCCAGGATCCTTGCGAGAGTAAAGATCTGGTCCGTCGTTCCACGACCAGGACGGAATCCGCATTGTTCCTCTTCAACCTGAGGTTAGACTATCGACCGAACCCTCCTTTCCAGCACCTTGGAGTAGACTTTACCGGGGAGGCTGAGAAGTGTGATACCCCTGTAATTGGCACACACCCTCTGGTCCCCCTTTTTGAAAAGGGGAACCACCACCCCGGTCTGCCACTCCTTAGGCACCGTCCCCGACCTCCACGCAATGCTGAAGAGGCGCGTCAACCAAGACAACCCCTCCACACCCAGAGCTTTAAGCATTTCTGGACGGATCTCATCAATCCCTGGGGCTTTGCCACTGTGGAGTTGTTTAACTACCTCAGCAACTTCCACCAGGAAAATTGACGACAATCCCCCATCATCCTCCAGCTCTGCCTCTACCATAGAGGGCGTATTAGTTGGATTTAGGAGTTACTCAAAGTGCTCCTTCCACCGCCCTATTACCTCCTCAGTTGAGGTCAGCAGCGTCCCATCCTTACTGTACACAGCTTGGATGGTGAGTGTGTCCTGGGAAAAGTTTTTTGTCTTTGTTTCCTTGTTTTTAGCTCTATGTTTTCTTCTGTTCAAGTACACTGAGAGCAACACAAAAACAAGTAAAATTCCCGTTTGTGTTCACACACTTGACCATTAAAGCGGATTCTGGTTATGGTGAATCCCATTCATCAGCAAACATACATGTACGTCTCTATGAACGCGTTTGAAAATACTTTCATCAGCTGAGTTTAACATCAGGAAATAGTAGCCAGTCCCTCAAGGATTTCGCGATGTCACGATCGCAACAATTCATGCAAATTCAACCAGTCACCATGAATTTGGTGCGACTCGCAATTTTGACCAATCACCGCAACTTTTCCGCAAATCTGACCAATAACCGTGGTTTCCCGCGACTTCAACCAATCCCAGCAGTCCCATGTGCCAGACTTTGTATCAGTACGCGACTCTGAGAGCCAATGACCAAGCGGGAGTGAGAATGGGATGACCTTACACACGAACGTCGCCAAATTAATTTCCTTGTTTCTGATATGAAGACGAGACGTGTGTGACTTGAACATCGCACATTTACCAACAAAACGTACCATCGAAAGACCGTGCAAAACATTTCAGACCATCCTGCCAACCTGTATACATTTTAACATCAATGTACGCTGTTACGTCCCGTAGCTAGGGGTATCAGGTCATAAACATAAAACCAGATCTAATTGATATTTGAAAGGAAATTTATTTGGAATAAGGCAAATAAGAACTTAAAACTGAAAAGATGGGCCGATGGGTGCTGTGGAAATCAAAAACAGAATATAACAAAAAGAGATCCTCAAAAGAAAGACTATTACTACAACTATAAGAAAACAAGATGTTAAACAAAATTCCTCTCTAACTTAAATACTTGATAAAACAAAAACACAATACTCACAGCACCCCTGAACCTAATGAGACTATACAAGACAAACCTGTTAAATGCAAAGGCAATATCAGTTTTTAGACTCAACCCTGGCCCACTTCCTCACTCTCTCAAACATTTCCAAAACACAAATCTGGTCTGGCAGCTGCCCTCAGCTGCAATCAATTAGGCTTTTTAAGCTGGAGACACTCCTCGATTGGCCGATCAGTGGTGGCATGCACCTCAGCTTCCTCCTATAGGAACTGGGCGGGACTTCCCTTGTTCATCCAATCCTCAGCATAGGATGGCACAGCCTGCTTTGCATCTCACATATCACACTCAATTAAACACACATGAGGGTGCCAACGGCAGCCGTAACAACGCTGTAACGGTTTTTCCCTCTAAAGTCGCTAAAAGCTGCTGCTGTTTCAATCCTGTTGCCGCTCTGCAGCGAACAGGGGCCGCTGCTCAGCTCCCCCCGCGACTGAAGCGCACACACACACTAACACACACGGTGGTGGATGCAGGAAAAACCGGAGATGAGACGTAGGCCTACAGGACAACCTAAATTCAGGACAGCTATGCTTGTTATTGTAAGTGCAATGATAAGTTAAAATCCAATAAGTACTTTATCAAACCGTATGAATGTGTGTCCCAGGCCAGGATAGGAAATTAACTAACAATGTGAAGATCAACAAGCCACTGACACATATGTTCAAATTTGATTCATTCAATAAATTATTATTTTTTGTCTTAAATCCACCAGCCATTTTCATATTATACCAACATTTGCAGCATCCTGAGCCTTGTTGGTAATGTTACTAGGAAAACTCAGCCCAGAGTAATTTTATTCTACCCAAAACAAGTTTCCTTTTTATATTTAAAGAACTATACAAAAAAATTGCAACTTTTTTTTGCAACTTTCACTGTCTCTCACAACTTCATTGCAACAAAAATACAAAAGACATTGCAATTTTTATCGCAATTTTTTTACAAAAGCTCCCGCTAAATCAGGCATTTTGGGCTGCAACAATCTCAAAAAAAGGCCATGAAATCCTGGAGGGACTGAGTAGCTTATGCAGGTTTGCACGTCCTTAACTGGCTTGATCGATAAAAGAAGTACAATATTTCCATCTGAGATTTAGTGGCATTTAGTAAAAAAAGGGCAACACCCGATTAAAGTACAAGAATGTCGGCATGTAGGCTGCAATTTGTTAATGTTCCACCTCTAATGTAGCCTGGAAATCCAGACCCATTTACAGGGTACCTCTAATGTTAATAAATACATATATATATATAAAGATATAACAACATCTAACTGGAAAATAATTTATGTAACAAGTGTTTCCTTGTTCCTTGATCCTTTTCATCAGCACCACCATGGTGATCAGCTGTTATCAGGCACTTTGATAAACTACATTGCTCAAAAAAATAAAGAGAACACTTAAACAACACAATGTAACTCCAAGTCAATCACACTTCTGTGAAATCAAACTATCTACTTAGGAAGCAACACTGATTGACAATCAATTTCACATGCTGTTGTGCAAATGGAATAGACAACAGGTGGAAATTATAGGCAATTAGCAAGACACCCCCAATAAAGGAGTGGTTCTGCAGGTGGTGACCACAGACCACTTCTCAGTTCCTGGCTGATGTTTTGGTCACTTTTGAATGCTGGCGGTGCTTTCACTCTAGTGGTAGCATGAGACGGAGTCTACAACCCACACAAGTGGCTCAGGTAGTGCAGCTCATCCAGGATGGCACATCAATGCGAGCTGTGGCAAGAAGGTTTGCTGTGTCTGTCAGCGTAGTGTCCAGAGCATGGAGGCACTACCAGGAGACAGGCCAGTACATCAGGAGACGTGGAGGAGGCCGTAGGAGGGCAACAACCCAGCAGCAGGACCGCTACCTCCGCCTTTGTGCAAGGAGGAGCAGGAGGAGCACTGCCAGAGCCCTGCAAAATGACCTCCAACAGGCCACAAATGTGCATGTGTCTACTCAAACGGTCAGAAACAGACTCCATGAGGGTGGTATGAGGGCCCGACGTCCACAGGTGGGGGTTGTGCTTACAGCCCAACACCGTGCAGGACGTTTGGCATTTGCCAGAGAACACCAAGATTGGCAAATTCGCCATTGGCGCCCTGTGCTCTTCACAGATGAAAGCAGGTTCACACTGAGCACATGTGACAGACGTGACAGAGTCTGGAGACGCCGTGGAGAACGTTCTGCTGCCTGCAACATCCTCCAGCATGACCGGTTTGGCGGTGGGTCAGTAATGGTGTGGGGTGGCATTTCTTTGGGGGGCCGCACAGCCCTCACAGAGACCATTTGCTGGTGCGGTTGGCCCTGGGTTCCTCCTAATGCAAGACAATGTTAGACTGTGTCAGCAGTTCCTGCAAGAGGAAGGCATTGATGCTATGGACTGGCCCGCCCGTTCCCCAGACCTGAATCCAATTGAGCACATCTGGGACATCATGTCTCGCTCCATCCACTGACGCCACGTTGCACCACAGACTGTCCAGGAGTTGGCGGATGCTTTAGTCCAGGTCTGGGAGGAGATCCCTCAGGAGACCATCCGCCACCCCATCAGGAGCATGCCCAGGCGTTGTAGGGAGGTCATACAGGCACGTGGAGGCCACACACACTACTGAGCCTCATTTTGACTTGTTTTAAGGACATTACATCAAAGTTGGATCAGCCTGTAGTGTGGTTTTCCACTTTAATTTTGAGTGTGACTCCAAATCCAGACCTCCATGGGTTGATAAATTTGATTTCCATTGATAATTTTTGTGTGATTTTGTTGTCAGCACATTCAACTATGTAAAGAAAAAAATATTTAATAAGATTATTTCATTCATTCAGATCTAGGATGTGTTATTTTAGTGTTCCCTTTATTTTTTTGAGCAGTGTATATGAAGAGCAGAAATCTTCTATCAGTGACAGTCATCAGCTTGTTCTACTCTGGGTCATCTGCATAACAGGGAACGTTAATAGTGTGCTTCGTAATAATATTGTATATCGTATTTTTTTTATATATATATTTTTTTTTATCAGCATTTTAATGTTGTTGTTCATCAACGTGGATTCTATTTTAGATACTTCTTGTACTACTGGGTAGATTAGTAGTATTAGCACTGCTTAACTTTAAGTGTCTATAAATGTAGTACAGTCAAACTTAAAATATTTCCCTCTGAGATGTGGAGAAGTGGAGTAGAAGTATAAAGTAGCATAATAAGGAAATACCCAAGTGAAGTACAAGTATGTTGGCTGTAGTTTCTTCATGTTCCAGTTCTTTAGTTTTATATAACAAGTGTTTCCTTGTTCTGATCCTTTTCATGAGCACCACCACGTCGATCAGCAATTCAAACATGTTATCAGCTTTCAATATTTGACTTGATAAGTCAAGTTTTATTGTCATTTCAACCATATACACTGTATATAGTGATAAGATAAGGGTGTGTCTGCGGACTGGAAGAGAGGGGTGTAACTTGAAGGGATCTTGCAGGCCGCAGACCATCTGGTGCTTTGATGAACTATATAAAGAGCGAATTTTCTATCAGTGACCGTCTCCGTTCTCCTTCTCTGTGTCAGCCAATCATCACCTCAGCAAAGGTAATTATACGTCACTTTTCAACCATTTAATATTTAGACATTTTAAAAATGAATGTAAATATTAAACCATATGTATAATACATTTATAATTATCAGGATACTTTGATAAATAGCTCACTGATCACAGTCATTAATTGTCTGCATTTATGTCCTTGTCTGCAGTATGTTGACTTTGTTTAACGTCTTTCCACAGATGGCATCAGGCTTTCCGTTTGCTTTGTTGCTCTGTTTGTCCATCGGACTGTTGGCTGCATCTGTAAGTAAAAACTATGCAACTTTTAATTTAAAAAACAAGTCTATGTGTTGTACACGCAGTATAATGCAGTAGTTTCCTAACCTGTAAGATTATGAGACAGTTATTAAATAATGTTACTAGTTTTAATGTAGGCTGAGTGCAAACTGTAAGCTGAAACATTAGATAAGTTTGTTCTGTGAAGCACTTTGGGCTGCATGTTTGTATCAAAGGTGCTATATAAATAAAGTTGAGTTCATTTTCCATATTTGTTAATAATAGTTGCACTCATAAATGCAAAAAATAAAACCTTCTGCCCAGGTCAGAACAGTATCTATGACTCGTTGGGTTGCTCTGATTGTAGTCTCGCATTGCCAGCTCAATCTCCACAGCGCTGCGGAGGAAAAATCCCGTAAATGAACAGTTGTCGATATAGACTAGACTGATTGTTTTTGGCTTGTTTGTTCATACAGGGTCAAACTCCCTGCCCTCCTGGTTGGACTCAGTTTGGCTCTCGCTGTTTCACTTTCCACATCCAGACAAAGAGTTGGCCCGATGCAGAGGTACAGCAGTTCCATCTACCATAACTAGTGCTGTCAAACGATTAAAATATTGAATCGCGATTAATCGCATTAATGTCATAGTTAACTCGCAATTAATCGCACATTTTTATCTATTCTAAATGTCCCTAGATTTCTTTTTGTCCCATTATTTTTTCTCATTTTAATGCTCTTATCAACATGAAAAAGTGGATCGGCTTTGTGCTTTTGTCGCCTGGTTTTGACGAGGGGGCGGAGAATTGGCATCAGCTGTGTGCTTGGCCATCAGCTGTGTGCTTGGCCATCAGCTGTGTGCTTGGCCATCAGCTGTGTGCTTGGTCATCAGCTGTGTGCTTGGCCATCAGCCGTCTGCTTGGCCATCAGCAGTCTGCTTGGCCATCAGCCGTCTGCTTGGCCATCAGCTGTGTGCTTGGTCATCAGCTGTCTGCTTGGTCATCAGCTGTGTGCTTGGCCATCAAGTGGTATTTCAGACTGGACGTGCTGCGATGATAGCTCAGTTCACAACAACAAAACACACAGATCACTTTGGTCTTGTCAATGGAACCATTTGGCAACTTTTTAAAAGTAAACTTTCCATTCAGAATCTTATTGGCATCCATTTCGGCGTCTCGCACTCGCCATCCACTCAAAACGTAACGTTAGCCTACTAATCTTTGGCCGGCTCGCAAGCCCAAACAAGTGTGTGCAGCGTGCCTGTTGTTTAGTTTCCGGTCTAGCTAGATCCGGTGTGGTGTTGTAGTTTTTCTAACGTTACTAGTTGTTGCAACAGCATGTGAAAAAAAACTACAGTGTTTGCTATGCCAAAAAGAACGTTAATCTCGCGATTAACTGACAGCACTAATCATAACACATGTATGCTTAATACCAATGTACTCTAATACTTTACTGCAGTAAGCTACTAATTCCACACTGTAAAAATACTCTGTTAGAGTAAAAGTCCTGCATTGAAAGTATGTCAGTATCATTAAGAAAATGTAGCTAGTTAAAGTATTAATACCAGTAACTAAGTAGCCTACATTTACTTTTACTTCAATATAGTATTTTTACAGTGTGGTATTAGTAGTTTTACTGAAGTAAATGATCTGAATACTTCTTCCACACCACTGTTTAAAAGTATAAAAATGTCCCCTGTGACTGTATAACTGCCCTGAGATCGTATCTGTTAATAATGTGATTATGTTTACATGTTTTTCTTGATGTTTTAAACTGATTATATTGTCTCCATTAGAACTTCTGCATTGCCGCTGGTGGGACTCTGGCTTCCATCCACTCAGCTGCAGAAAATACATTCCTGAAAAACTTCATTAACCAAGTGTCCGGTACATACAAAAATTCCTGGATCGGAGGCTTTGACGTACTGAAGGTGAGACTTTTATCATCACACAGTAAGTGATGTTGCTCGTCTCTCAGCCTGTTCTCATGAAGCATTCTAGCAAAGCAAATTATCAAAGATGTTTTATCAATATTAATATAGTTATGAATATGGTTATTAATAACTTTATCAAATCCACAAACAATCAAAACGGGGCATCACCCTGGAATCAGGGACCAATAATCAAACTGTGATCAAACTCATTTAGGTGGTGTTCCCTTTAAAATACCGATCTGAATTAATTTGAATAATTTATCTGGTTTATTCTAAGGGAACAAAGGGAAGGGTGAATTCAAGCAATGACCTGTTTAACCAGCTGGTTATTACAATAAGTACACAAATAATCACAGACAACTGCTATTTAAAATATAGTAGAATTTATTAACTTCAAAATCATACGATCTGTCCAGGGACAGCAGATGTAAAATAGCTTTTTGGCTAATTCTGGCACATTTTACATTTTCATATGTATTATTAGTGTGCATTGTCCCTGTTAAATAAACCTGAAATAAATAAATCAATGGCCAATCAATAATCCTTTGATCAATTAAAACCAATATACCTTTTTTTTAAACTACAACAAAACAAAGCAAACACAAACCAGCATGTGAGTGTGTCTCTGTGTGTGTGTGTGTTTGTGTGTGTGTGTGTGTGTGTGTGTGTGTGTGTGTGTGTGTGTGTGTGTGTGTCTGTGCTTGTTTTACTATATTTGTGGGGTCCAAAAACCGGGGAATACAGTATACTTGTGGAGTCTGCACAGCCTTGTGGGGCCAAAATACTGGACCCCACAAGTTTAAAGGTCTGTTTGAGGGTTAAGACTTGGTTTTAGGATTAGGGTTAGAATTAGGTTATGGTTAGGGTGAGGGTAAGGGTTAAGGTTAGACATTTAGTTGTGATGGTTAAGGTTAGGGTAAGGGGCTAGGGAATGCATTATGTCAATGACAGGTCCCCACAAAGATAGTGAAACAAACATGTTTGTGTGTGTGTGTGTGTGTGTGTGTGTGTGTGTGTGTGTGTGTGTGTGTGTGTGTGTGTGTGTGTGTGTGTGTGTTAGAGAGAGAGAGTGCAAGGAGGAGGGGGGGGGTGACGCAACCCGGCGGTTGCTCGGTCACGCCCAGATTAGCTCATTGAAGCTCATGTGTTAGCTGCACAAAAGCTATTTAGCCTCAAGTGGACAGTGGTGGGCTGTGTTTCAGCCTTTACACATTAATAAAACACAATATTCCTCTGCCCAGAAAACCTTAAGCCTTCTTACTGCGTGTTCAGTCCGTTCGTGTCTGTCCATACCTTTCCACATTAAAACAGAACGGCCCGTGTCGCTCGTCAGTGGCAACGGAGAAACTTTCTGGTCTCCAGGGCAGCGGGGAACAGGCCAGAGTCGACTTTGAAGAAACAACGGTGTCCGTGTCCGATTTTCTTCTAAAGAACGTCGTTGTTCTCTCTGCAGCGTTGAAACATGACGTGTATTTCCAGGATCCCCTTAATTAAATCCACTTTGTTCAGAAATGGAAGTTTTTAGCACAAGCGCTTGTGTGCTTCCTTCAGCAGCGTAAGCCACCAGCCAAAGACCGGGATTTTTGGGTGGTCAGGCTATTTATGGCTCAGGTCCCCTGACCTGGCTCCATGCTGTTTTATGGTCCCAGGAGCCAATGGGAGATCAGAGTTCTCGGACCTGTGGCCATTTTGTGCAGTGACGCTTACGTGTGACTTGCAGGCTATTGATGTAAAATGAGTGATGAACCCTCTTTTCTGAGGAGACATGGATTGGAATTTTCCATGTAGGCCCTTTCTTTGTCTTAGGCCCATTGTCTCTGAGCACATGTTGGCCGGAAATCCTTTGTTTGAAAAAGATAATGTTTAACCCACTACTGGATGGTTCCAACACACCGATAAACGAGAGAAAGACTTTCACCCAGGAAACAGGTGTTCATGTCCTTACTCATCTTTTTTCTAATCTTAACTACCGTATTTTCCGGACTATAAGTCGCTCCGGAGTATAAGTCGCATCAGTCAAAAAATGCGTCATGAAGAGGAAAAAAACATATATAAGTCGCACTGGACTATAATTCGCATTTATTTAGAAATTGATTTCACAAAATCCAAGACCAAGAACAGACATTTAATCTGGAAAGGCAAGTTATTCAACTACACAGTAGCACACAGAACAAGGGGCTGAATACGGTAGGTGTCCGGTATGTTAACGTAACACATTAACAGTTATTCAACTATACAACAGAATACAGAACAACTACCAGGGCGTGGAGACGTAACTGCACCGTTGACGAGCCTCTCCCAGCAGGACGCTGTTCAAGCACCCATCTGTGGACTCGTTCCTCCAGCTCTGGCCATCTTGCTTTCAGCGAGCGATTAGCTTTCTTTGTTTTCTTCATTGCAGTAAGAGTCACCTTTTCGCCAGTCCCTCACAAGTTTCTCTCTCACTCCAAACTTTCTTTCTGCTGCTCGATTACCGTTTTCGGCTGCATATTTTACTACCTGCAGTCACCTGCAGTTCCTTTTCTTTCTCAGTTGTCTTTAGGAGCAGCATATAGTTGTCACAAGCCTAGAGCGCCCTCTGGCGGCTTTAGACGGTAATGTTTTTAGCATGAAATAACATTTAAAAACGTGAAATTATAAATATTTTGATATATAAGTCGCACCTGACTATAAGTCGCAGGACCAGCCAAAGTATGAAAAAAAGTGCGACTTATAGTCCGGAAAATACGGTAGTCGTTCTGGTTTTTCTACACTTGACCGTTGTCGTTGCATGACGCTCACATTTTGTCTGCTAAACTCAACTGTAACTCTGAAAGGACCGTCACTTAACGGTGCTCTGTACCTGGCTCACAGTCACCTTTTCTCTGCTAAAGACCGTTAACCTTAACTGTCGTGTGACCAGTAGAAAACAAGGAGGAGCCTCTTGTGGCCTGAATGAGTATTACAACAACAAAAAGTCTTGATTTCACTTTGACTTTAAAACAATCTTTCTCCTCCAGGAGGGTACGTGGATGTGGGCCGATGGATCCAAATTCGACTACAGAATCTTCAATGCTGGGCAGCCTGACAACACTGGTGGAGCAGAGAACTGTCTTGAGATGAACTTTGGAGGTAAATAATGCATTTAAAACATCTTGTCGTATGTTGCAGTCTCAATTATAAAAGTTTGACATTAAATGTAATTCATTGGTTGGAAACTCTCTACAGGACATAACTGGAACGACAGGCCTTGTGGCACCCCACTTTCTTTCGTCTGCTCCAAGAACCTGTGTGTGTAACTCTGACGCACCTTCATGATCTTACTACTCTGCTGACAGACTCACTTTCACTGGTTTATTATCTGAAGAGTTAGGAAACGGTTCAGTTGAGTTTTAACATTAGAAGGAAACTGACTCTCTGAGTGTTGGCTTCTTTATTCATCTGTTTTCCTTCACTTTATAATCAATAAGCATTAAAAAATAAAAGACATATTGTCACAAACAGTGTCTGGTCCTGACTTACTGACTCTAGTTTTCGTTAAAGTGACAAATAGTTATATAATTGTGAATAATATGCTATTGCTTTTCTTATAATAATTACAATAAAAACAAGGTTAAAGGTGCCCTGCCACACACACATTTCATTACTTTGAGGTAATGTCTGAAGTTCTACCATGGACTCTGTAACATGTTTTGTGGAAAAAATGCCTTGGTTACCTTGTTTCAAGCCATTCAGCGTGGTATAGAAAGCCTGCAGGAAGACTCAGCTCGATTTCTGCCAGTTCTCATTAATATTCAACGAGCTAAGCTGCTTGACTGTGATTGGCTAGCCAATGAGAGCCTGGCTATCAGCATCCTTTACCCAGCGCAAATGGGCGAGCTCATGAATAGTAATGAGCTCAGGCAGCATGATGTCAGACTGACCAGCTTTTGTAATTGGCCTGATTTCTCCGCTTATTTCTGTTCAGTGGCTAGAGCTGACAGAGGAGGTAGCAGTTCATTATCACATTCACCACATAACACAAACACATATGGACCTAACATATTTCAAAAAATACAAGGAAAAACGGTTTTGTGTGGCAGGGCACCTTTAAGATACTTATCCAATACAAATAAACCCATTGATGAATAGATTAAATAATGACATAAAGTTTATTTTAAAGGGTTGCATTTCTTTTTTCTTTTGAGTCAT
>NC_050180.1:40196347-40236347 GCF_008315115.2 Sander lucioperca
GCATGAATAGGTCCTGAGCATGTGTGTGTGTATTTCAGGCATGTGTGTAGTGATTTCTAACAAACTAATAAGTAATTTCCCCACTGGGGATCAATAAACAGTATAAATTATAAAATTAATCTATAATTAATCTATCTGGTATTCTCTAAAGGAACAAAGGGGGAAGGGTGAAATTCGAGCACTGACCTGTGTTCAACCAGCAATTAATACAATAAGTACACAAATAATCACAAACAACTGCTAATTAAAGTATAGTAGAATTTATTAACTTCAAAATGATTAATGGCCAATCAATAATCCTTTGATCAATTAAAACCAATATACGTTTCTTTTAAGTAAAACAAAACAGAGCAAACGACAGACATGTAGCGATCGTGTGTGTGTGTGTGTGTGTGTGTGTGTGTGAAAATAGAGGGGGGTGGGGGCGAAACCCATGGTTGCTTGGTTATGCCCAGATTAGCTAGCCGTTAGCTTCTCTGGAGCTAGGCTGTGTGTGTTAGCTGCACAAAAGCTAGTTAGCCCCCAAGAGGGCGGCAGTGGGCTGCGTTGCAGGCTCCACGTGGCTAGGCTAGCCAGTTAGCTCTCTAACTAACATGTTGCAAACAAAGGGACACACAGGGGCAGTTGTTGAGCGGTGCGCGCTCTGCAGTTTATGTGACTCGCTGTTTGGCCAGCTGTTCACCTTAGCGCGTGTGTGTAGCTATATGTTCATATATAGCCTACGTGTGTGAGAGGGAGATTAGAGAAAGAGGAAAGACAGAGATGTACCCTTAGAAAAACCTGATTTTCTCACTCAGTACAATAACTAAAACTCCGTGAAAGGAGAGTTAGCAGGTAGCAATTACAGTTTTAACAAGCTAGCTGCAATATCAACACAACATATCAACAATGCACCGTGATCAGAGTACATTCACAGCAAACAGATTGGATCAAGCGTGCAGCAATAGCACATTATTAATCGCAAATCATATTAATGGCAAACAAGTGGCAGCATTAGCCTCTATAATACGGGAGTTTAAAGCAGTGTTGCGGACATTACACATTTTTTCTTTTTAAGTATTTTCATTTGTCCTGCACCTGCCAGAAGGTGGGATGTGCACACAATTACTTTTATAAATAGCATTAGCCTTTACACGTTAATAAAACACACATAAATTTCTCTGCCCAGAAAACCTCAAGTGTGTTCAGTCCGTTTGGTTTGTCCGGCGGATTTTCCACGTAGGACAGAAACGGGTCCGTGTCTGCTCATCAGCGGATCACGGAGGAAACTTTCCCTCCAAAAAAGGCAGAAGGAGGGTAAGCTAGGTCGACGTTGGGAAGAAAAAGTTTGATTTCCTTGTAGAGAAAAGGTGTTCTCTTCTACAGTTTTG
Source organism: Sander lucioperca (assembly GCF_008315115.2). Classification (NCBI taxonomy): domain Eukaryota; kingdom Metazoa; phylum Chordata; class Actinopteri; order Perciformes; family Percidae; genus Sander; species Sander lucioperca. The sequence goes on from NC_050180.1 coordinate 40,197,718, forward strand.
AAACACGGTGTGTGTTACAGGATCCAGTAGTGTTCTTTCAGAACACCGAGAGATGAATCCACTTTCGCACAAGCTTGTGTCGTGCTGACCTGTCTTCAACAGGAGTTGAGGTGGAAAGCGAATATTTTGGTATGTAAGCCAGTTTTATAGTCTCAGGCCCCATGCTGTGTTTGGAGTCCACTGGTCCAATGGGAATCCAGGACCTCCTGGTATTTTGGCCATTTTGTGCTGTAACACCTGGGTGCGACTTGCAGTCTCCTGCTGTAAAATGGGGCTTCACCCTCTTGACTGAGAAGACATGTGCTTTCTTTTGTCTCAGAGGTAGATCAGGATTGGAATTTTCCATGAAGGGCCCAGATTTCTTTGTCTCTCAGAGGTTGATTTAATCTAAGGCCTTATTGTTTAATGTCCAGTTTAATTCTTCCGTACTATGGTCCCAACACTTAGTGTATTTAATATTTAGACATTTTAAATATTAGTTAATCTATTTAATATCAAACCATATATATATATATATATATATATATATATATATATATATATATATATATATATATATATATATATATATATATTATATAATAACACTTATAACCAGCAGGATACTCTAATTTGATAAATGTCTCACTGATCACAGTCATTAATTGTCTGCATTTATGTCCTTGTCTGCAGTATGTTGACTTTGTTTAACATCTTTCCACAGATGGCATCAGGCTTTCCGTTTGCTTTGTTGCTCTGTTTGTCCATCGGACTGTCGGCTGCATCTGTAAGTAAAAACTATGCACCTATTAATTTAAAAAACAACTCTATGTGTTGCACATGCAGTATAATGCAGTGGTTTCCCAACCTGTAAGATTATGAGACAGTTATTAAATAATGTTACTAGTTTTAATGTAGGCTGAGTGCAAACTGTAAGCTGAAACATTAGATAAGTTTGTTCTGTGAAGCACTTTGGGCTGCATGTTTGTATCAAAGGTGCTATATAAATAAAGTTGAGTTGAGTAGTCCTGTAATTAGACTGCTCGTGTTTAATACGTCTTTTTGTGATCACAGTGTTATGGACAAACCTCCTGCCCAGGTCAGTACAGTATCTCTGACTCGTTGCTCTGATTGTATTTGACTTGTTTGTTCATACAGTGTTACGTAGGGGTTTGTATTTTTTGTTATGTTAGATTACAAACAGAAGACATGCAACACTGCCTCACAGAAGTTAAAAAAGAAAAGCGAGCTTGCTACGGACAGGCAGAGGTCGATCAACTTCACATGCTTCACCCAGCAGAGTCTGCTGCTGGCCAGCACAATGAAGGAAAAGATGAGTAAGTCGCGGGGTCTCCTCCCTCCTTTATCCAGGGAGCTGAGTGAGCACAAGCAATAACCAACCAAGCTGGAGAAGGGAGGGAGGAGGCACACACACACACAACAAAAAATACAAACTGCTACGTAACAAGAATCTAACTTTCTCTTATTTCCAACATTGTGTTGAAGGTTCCTGCCCTCCTGGTTGGACTCAGTTCGGCTCTCGCTGTTTCAGCTTCAACTTCAAGGGAAAGAGTTGGACCGATGCAGAGGTACAGCAGTTTTATCAAGACTGTCCTGACCTATATTTAGATTTCTAGTGGCGGTGTCCTCTAGTGGCCATAGTAGTTATGACAGGAGCAAAAATTAAATCACTTTACTTCCTGCTTTGCTGCCGTCATAACTACTACAGCCATTAGAGGGCACCACCACTATAAACCTAAATATGAGTCCTAATTGCTGCTTGAACAAACAACTTAGGGGACTGTTTTTTGGGGAGGACAGTCTCTAAAAGTATTAATACTTTGTTATAGTAAAAGTCCTGCATTGTCCAAAGGTATGTCAGTATATAAATGAGATGTCCTGAGATCGCATCTGTTAAAATTGTGATTAGGTTTTTTTCTTAAATGTTTTTAATATATTATATTGTCTCCATTAGAGCTTCTGCAAGTCTAAAGGTGGGAATCTGGCTTCAGTCCACTCAGAAGAGGAACATGTATTCCTCAGAGATTTCGTTAACCAAGTGACCGGTGAAAACAAACAGACCTGGATGGGAGGTTTTGACTCAGTGAAGGTGAGACTTTTATCATCACAGGAAGTGATGTCACTGGTCTCTAAAGGTATCGAGAATTTGAAATTTGATGAAAGAAATAAGGAACAGAAAGAGGAAAATTACTCTAAATAAAACAACAGAAAAAAGGAGGATCCTCTTTTGATTTTACTTTAACTTTGAACCAATCTCTCTCCTCCAGGAGGGTGAGTGGATGTGGTCTGATGGATCCACATTCGACTACAAACACTGGGGACCGGGGCAGCCTGACAACCACCGTGTGGCAGAGCACTGTCTTCAGATGAACCATCACGGTAAAAAACAACAACATATAAAACATATTGTCTTCTAAATAAATGTGATGATGCAACAATGATCTTTAAACTTATAGCAGGTGGTCATATTTTGCAGTCTGAAAGATAAAAAGTTAGACATTAAAACTCTGGAAACTCTCTCTACAGGCAAATGGAACGACAATTTGTGTCCCAAAATACTTCCTTTCTTGTGCTCCAAGAACCTGTGAGGCCTCCCTCCATCATGATCTCACTACAGCTCATCTATAATCTCTATCATTGATCCTCTTTCAGTTTGTCCTGCAGACAGAAACAGCTCTCTGCTGACAGACTCACTCTCACTTGTTTATTATCTGAAGAGTTAGGAAACCGTTCATGTTTGAATTTTAACATTAGAAGGAAACTGACTCTCTGAGCTGGACAAAAACATAATCAGTTATTGGACTTTTAATCTAGTAAATAGGGGTGGCCGTAACTCAGTCAGTAGGGAGTTGGGTTAGGAACCGGAGGGTCGCGGTTCAAGTCCCCATACGGACCAAAGTATGGTGGTGGACTGGTAGCTGGAGAGGTGCCAGTTCACCTCCTGGGCACTGCCAAGGTGCTCTTGAGCAAGGCACCGAACCCCCAATTGCTCGGGGCACCTTTCCATGGGCAGCCTCCTCACTCTGACATCTCTCCATTAGTGCATGTAGAGGTACTGAGCATGTGTGTGTAATTCAGGCCTGTGTGTAATAATAACAGAGTGAAAAACATTGTAATTTCCCCTTGCGGGATTAATAAAGTATAAATTATTATTATTATTATTAAATAGCACAAAATGAAATACACAAACAATTGAATACAGTGACATCTTTCCAATTCACTGAATATTGTCTGTCAGCTCTGTCCAAAGGTAACAACATCCACCTACCAGACATGAGTGGTGATGATCTCCTCTTCAAAAATGTCCAAATAGAAAATAAAATCCAAATGTTGTCAGAACTTTCTGTGATACAAGAGGAGTTTGTGGTGTGTTGGGTTCTTTATTCATCTGTTTTCCTTCACTATATAATCAATAAGCATTAAAAAATAAAAGACATATTGTTACAAACAGTGTCTGGTCCGGACTTACTGACTCTTGTTTTCTCTAAATGGGGAAATAATTCTATATTTGTGAATAATATGTTATTGCTTTTCTTAAATAATTACAGTAAAAACAAGGTTAAGATAGTAATCCAAAATACAAATAAAGACATTGATGAATAGGTTAGGTAATAAGATAAAGTTTATTTGAAAGTCTTGTTTCTATAAAGTTTATTTGAAAGTCTTGTTTCTTTTTTTTTTGAGGAGACATGTAAGACCACAGGAATTTACTCTTATGGGATCATAAAGTTAATTTTTACTTTTTAACACTAGAAGTGCAGGAATTCCATAACTACTAGAACTGCCGTGAGCGGTCATTTTGACCGCCAGATTCCAAACTCTATAATGTCTCATGATAAATACCTAATTGTGATATTAATGCATGTATTGTGTTAGGATATCACCAAAAATAATAATATAATAACACCAAAATGTACATTTTAACGAGTTCAATTATACATTTGAGTAGTAGGCCTAATAGGCTACGTGTTTCAATAATTCATATCATGGTATCATAGTAAACCGTAATTATTTCATAAGCTACATTCATATCCGAAAAATATGGTATGGAAATTCATTTAACATAACTCATAACAGGCAAATAACACCTGAAAGTATCTTATTTGAACATCTAGCTATAACCTAACCTGGCACTGCCTCCGTTTTGGTGTCTGCTGTGGTGCGCAGCGCTGCTCGGACCTCCATAAACTCCGCTCTCAGCTCCTCTGCCAGTTGCTGCATGAACTTCCTCCAGGCAATTGTACTGCTGGTGCACTCCTTGGAGAGGATGTGTGCAACGATTCCAGCCAGTTCGAGGATGTATAAAGTTATATGAACACGTAGACAGCCACCGGCCATCTACGTGTACCGCGCCTTTCACAGAGCGAGCGCCTGAGGCTTGCCTTCTGATTAAGAACAGAGTCCACTTCTAGGGCGTATTATTGTAGTAGCCTACGTTACCGAGTCTGGCTTTGCCTTCAGTCCATCGGTGAGGCCCACACCTCTTACTCGAGACCGCTTGTGACGTTTCTCTGACAGAGACGATGATAGTTACTAAGCAACCAATATGCATCTTCAACCGGGCGAAAAAACAATACTGCGAAAATCCGAGTGGTCAATATGTTTGTGTATGGCCAAAACAGGTAAAAGTGATTGTATTAAGGTCCACATTGAGGAGCGAGATTGGTCTATAGCTGCCGCAGAGCAGGGGATCTTTCCCCTTCTTATGAATGAGGGAGATAGTGGCCTTCGATAGGGTATCCGGAAGGCAACGCTGACGAAAAGCCTCGTTGTACACATCTCTTAGAACTGGTGCGAGGAGAGCGGAAAAAGTTTTATAATACTCTACAGTGTGGGGGGAGGAGAGGGGGCGACACAGACAACCCAACCACACACACACACATACGCACAGAAACCTCTGACCTGAAAACCCCAATATCAACCACTATCCTGAGTGTCCATTGCACAGCGGTGTGCCCTCTACACCTCCGCATGGCTTCCCCAACTCCCATAAACAGCAAAATAGTCCAATATCAAAACAATACCAGACCAGACAGGCCAGCGGTGTTAAGGACGGCTGGAGAAAATGCGGACCCAAAATGCAGAGGCGGAAACTGAGGATAATTTTGATGTTTTAATAAACTAAGAAAAAGTACAAAAACCAAAAGAGTCCTGGAAACAGGCAGGCAAAAACGGGAAACCAAAGATAAAGTCAGAGAAAAACAGAAACTCAACATGAACCAGGAAGACAACCAAAACTGAAAAAAAAACAAACTGGAGACAAAACACTCGGGAATAGAAAACTGGCTACAAGACACACAATGATCTGACAAAGGACAGGGGGAAGACAAAGACTAAATACACAGGGTAACGAGGAAACACAAGACAGGTGACACAAGGCTGGGAAACAGGTGAAACACATAAGGGCAATCACAAGGGCGGGAAAACACAGGAAGTAAAACAAGAGATGACAGAAAACAAGACCGTCAAAATAAAACAGGAAACAGGGCAAAAATACAAAACAGAAAAAACGGATTACCAAAACAAGACAAAGCACACCAAACCCATAACAAGACCCCCCCCCCCTCCAAGGGACAGATCCCAGATGTAAAAAAAAAAAAAAAAAAAACACAGGCAGAAACAACCCAGGGAGGGCAAAGGGGGCCCGGAGGAGGGACGACCCAAATAGTCAAAATAAATCAACCCCGGAGGGGCGAGGGAAGGCACAAGAGTCACTCGGGGCAAGGGAAATTGAGGACAGCGGGACCCAGGGAACTGGGGACAGAGGGGCCTGGGCACCAAGGTGCTGCCAGCTAGTCCTGGGGTCCAGGGCTGCAGACAGCAGCGAAGGCGGAACCCCTTGGGCGACCGAACAGGCCATCGAGAACCTTCAGGAGGTCGAGCAGGACGGCGAAGATCCTCAGGCAGCCGAACAGGTGGGCGAAGGCAGAGCCCCTCAGGTGGCCGAACAGGTGGGTGAAGGTAGAGCCCCTCAGGCGGACAAGCAGGACGCTAGAGGCCAGCGGCGAAGACGATATCCCTCTGGAGGCCGTCTGTGAAGGCGAAACCCCTCTGGAGGCCGTCTGCGAAGGCGAATCCCTTCTGGAGGTCGGCGGCGAAGGCGATATCCCTCTGGAGGCTGTCTGCGAAGGCGAAACCCCTCTGGAGGCTGTCTGCAAAGGCGAATCCCTTCTGAAGGCCGGTGGTGAAGGCGAATCCCCTCTGAAGGACGGAGGCGAAGGTGAATCCCTTCTGAAGGCCGATGGTGAAGGCGAATCCCCTCTGAAGGCCGGAGGCGAAGGCGAATCCCTTCTGAAGGCTGGAGGCGAAAACCCTCTGGGGGCTGTCCGCGAAGGCAACAACCCTCTCAGGGCCGTCCGCGAGGGCGAATCCCTTCTGAAGGCTGAGCAAGTCTGCGGCAAAGGCGAAACCCCTCAGGAGGACAGGCAGCTGGGCTGAAGACAGGCGACGGGTCAGCTGGGCTGAAGACAGGCGACGGATCAGCTGGGCTGGAGTCCGCCAAACAGGCAACGGGAACAGCGGTCAACATGGGCGCAGACAGGGTACGAGAGGCAGGAGTGGGTCTGACCGAAAACAAAGGCAAGTCTCTGGGGGACAGGACATGGGCAAAGTCACTGGGGCGTTCTCAGGGACAGTCTCAGGAGCGCCAGGGACCGGCAAAGTCACTGGGGAGGTCTATGGGGCGCCGGAGACTGGCAAAGCCTCAGGGGCAGTCACTGGGAAAGTCTCAGGGGCGCCGGAGACCGGCAAAGCCTCAGGGGCAGTCTCTGGGCCGCTGGAGAACGGCATAGTCACTGGCTTGCCCGTAAGCGAACACTCTGGGAGAGCGGTCGACGTGGACTCTGGGAGAGACTCTGGACGGCTGGACGTCAGCTGAGACTCTGGATGGCTGGACATCAGCGGCGGTTCTGGGCGGCTGCACGTCAGCTGGAATTCTGGAAAGCTGCATGTCAGCGGAGGTTCTGGAAGGCTGCACGTCAGCTGGAACTCTGGAAATCTGCACGTCAGGGGAGGTTCTGGAAGGCTGCACGTCAGCAGAGGTTCTGGAAGGCTGCATGTCAGCTGTAACTCTGGAAAGCTGCACGTCAGCGGAGGTTCTGTAAGGCTGCATGTCAGCTGGAACTCTGGAAAGCTGCACGTCAGCGGAGGTTCTGGAAGGCTGCACGTCAGTGGAGGTTCTGGAAGGCTGCATGTCAGCTCAGGAACACTGGTCAGCTCAGGAACACTGGTCAGCTCAGGAACACTGGTCAGCTCTGGAACACTGGTAACACTGGACTCTGGGAGAGTGGTCAACGTGGACTCTGGGAGAGTGGACTCTGGGAGAGTGGTCAACGTGGACTCTGGGAGAGTGGACTCTGGAAGAGCTGTCATCGGAGACTCTGGACGACTGGAAGACTCTTGAAGAGCTGTCAGCGGAGACTCTGGACGACTGGAAGACTCTTGAAGAGCTGTCAGCGGAGGTTCTGTAAGGCTGCATGTCAGCTGGAACTCTGGAAAGCTGCACGTCAGTGGAGGTTCTGGAAGGCTGCACGTCAGCGGAGGTTCTGGAAGGCTGCACGTCAGCTGGAACTCTGGAAGGCTGCATGTCAGCGGAGGTTGTGGAAGGCTGCATGTTAGCTGGAACTCTGGAAAGCTGCACGTCAGCGGAGGTTCTGGAAGGCTGCATGTCAGCTGGAACTCTGGAAAGCTGCACGTCAGCGGAGGTTCTGTAAGGCTGCATGTCAGCTGGAACTCTGGAAAGCTGCACGTCAGCGGAGGTTCTGGAAGGCTGCACGTCAGCGGAGGTTCTGGAAGGCTGCACGTCAGCGGAGGTTCTGGAAGGCTGCATGTCAGCGGAGGTTCTGGAAGGCTGCACGTCAGCTGGAACTCTGGAAAGCTGCACGTCAGCTCAGGAACACTGGTCAGCTCAGGAACACTGGTCAGCTCTGGAACACTGGTCAGCTCTGGAACACTGGTAAGCTCTGGTTCTGGCTCGCTGGACAGCACAGGCTCGGGGCCGCTGGACAGCGAGGACTCTGGGCTGAAGAGAGGGTGAAGTAGGGCATGGCGTCTACTCCATCTACAGCCTCCACGGTTACCAGGGAATACGGCTAGGCGAGTACCCTCAAAGGATTGCTTGCAGTCGGGGGTATCTGCAGAAATGGCAGCTGCTGACCTGACAGACAGGACTTCTGGGGAGCTGCTAGAAAGCGTACTGGACCTTTGTTTTCCAGCTTGAAGGCTGGCTGCTTTGGCCTCCTCAGACCGTCTAGAACACTTAGCAAAATATTGAAAAGCAGTCAAAAAAGTCTCTGGCTCTCCTCCAGGTAGAGAACCGACAGGACTAGGAGTACTAGGCATAGGAGCAGGCCTGGTGACTGACAAAAAACCAGAAGTCAAAGTCCTAGTGGGCTGAGCAACAGGCAGGCTGGTGGGTGTTTGCTGGCACTGGGGTAGGCCAGGAGTGAGAAGAGGAGCGTTGGTGGATTTAGCTGGCTTGGAAGCACACAAACCCTTAGCAGAGGAATGAGCTGGAGTAGACATGAAGCGTATAACCCAGTCTGGAATAGAGTCCTCTACCCAAGGCTTTTCTGATATTTTCACACGAGCAAACGACAGAATTGCCTCCTTTTGGCAATCACTGTCGGTCTCCTTCCACATCATTTTAAGCTCAATCAAGTCACAAATTAATTCATAAAGTTCATCCGGCACAAAATTTGCATGATCCATTTTCCTGGTCCGTGGGAAGCAGCAAACAGCAGGGAAAGAGGAAAAAACAAAAAAGCAAAAACAGTGAACCCACCGGAAAACAAAGCCTCCCTGCTGGGTCCAAGTGGTCAGATTATTCTGTTAAGGATGGCTGGAGAAAATATGGACCCAAAATGCAGAGGCTACTAGTACAGGTACTGAGGATAATTTTGATGTTTTAATAAACTAAGAAAAAGTACAAAAACCAAAAGAGTCCTGGAAACAGGCAGGCAAAAACGGGAAACCAAAGATAAAGTCAGAGAAAAACAGAAACTCAACATGAACCGGGAAGACAACCAAAACTGAAAAAAAAACAAACTGGAGACAAAACACTCGGGAATAGAAAATTGGCTACAAGACACACAATGATCTGACAAAGGACAGGGGGAAGACAAAGACTAAATACACAGGGTAACGAGGAAACACAAGACAGGTGACACAAGGCTGGGAAACAGGTGAAACACATAAGGGCAATCACAAGGGCGGGAAAACACAGGAAGTAAAACAAGAGATGACAGAAAACAAGACCGTCAAAATAAAACAGGAAACAGGGCAAAAATACAAAACAGAAAAAATGGATTACCAAAATATGACAAAACACACCAAACCCATAACAAGCGGTTTAGCAGCATAACAGATATAAGGTGCAGTGCTAGAGGTCTCAGCCTCATCAAAAGAAAAAAAAATGAGGCTATACGTTAACAAAAAGGGTGCTTGTGTTGCCGCAACAGCTTTGAACAGGGTTGTTGCCTTAAAACAAATGCCCCCCAAAGGCACCTCAACGCCCCCCTTTCCATAATTGCTTCCAGCGCCCCCCATCATCCTCTGAACGCCCTCTGGGGGACTGTACCACCCCTCTTGAGAAACACTGTTTTAGACTGAATCAAGCTACCACACCAAGCCGAATTAGCTGTTAGCTAAACTAATGTTAGCTACAACTACAACCGGAAGCGTGGAACAGATCGTGCAGTGTCGTAAATCCTCGTAAAACAGGATTATCATCTGAGCATGCGCGAACATCTTGCGCATGCGCATGTCGGATCGTGCAGGCAGCCCAGATTGCGTACCCACAGACATGACACAAGACGACCTCGGGACACGACACGACGAAACACACACGGACATCACTGGAGTACTTTACAGATTCATTTGGTGAGTAAAAGTTTGAAATCGATTTGCTTTCTTGATTTTTTATTATTCATTCAACGCTAGTTTAAGTTTTGTTCAGCATATGTCTATGGCAAGGACTGCGGGTGGATTATATGTATAGAGCAATGGCTTATACATTGTCCCATACTAGCACCATAAAATCTTGTATTTTACCTGTTTTTATATTTGTAACTGTTTTTAACTGCTCTTTAATGTTTAATTTCTTATACTGCACTGTAACTTTTATTCTTGTATTTTAATCGTTTTTATGTAAAGCACTTTGAATTGCCCTGTTGCTGTGAAAAGCTGCCTTGCCTTGCCTTGTCTATGTATCATAGCCTAGCGTCTAGCTATCCAAGCTAGCCCAACGTTCGTTGCCAACAATCATGTCCGTTAGAACCACTGAACTGTATCAAAGAGTATTGTGTAGACCCTTTTCGGACGTGGCTCATGTGTAAGTTTAAAATGGCATTGTTAAAAAAAACCCTCATATTTCATATTTTTGAACCTGGTCCTTATAAGTTAATAATCTGATCTACACAGTCTGTATCAGACTAGCAGCTAGCATGCATTAACAGTTTGAACTAAGCCACGTGCGCGCTAATCGTTTTAGCAAAGCATTCGAGGCCTCGTTTACACATAGGGAAAACGCATATATTTCCATGCGGTTTGGCCTTTCATTTACAGGTTTTATCACTGAAAACGATTATTTCTAAAAACTCCGGCCAAAGTGGAGATTTTGGAAAACTCCGGTTTCACAGCTGCATGTATAGCAGCTAAACAGGGAATGAATCGTGATTTGTTTGTTCGACCCCCGTATTAGCTAGCATGTTTCAACCGGAATTATTGCAGCTGGGTCAATTGTTCTAGCTATACTGTTTATCATGGAACAGGAAATGCTTTCAAATTCTTTGATTTGATGTTATTTCATATCAACACAACTTATTTTGTCTGAGCAAAAGCATTACGTCCTATTAACTTACATTGTAGCTTGTTTCACCGTTTCCGACTGCAGCGATCTCGTTTAATACTGGATCAATGTCAAAGGAAAATATTTCCTCAATAGTTTTAATTGTATCCGATACTCAATGAGCTGTTGCAGAAGCAGGCCCAGCGTGAAGCAATAAAGAAGATGGGAAATTTTCATACTAAATTAAGAAAGGCTGGGTGGGAAGACGTTGCTATCAATGGCAGTAAGAAAAGCCAAGTCAACCCATCAAAAAATATCAAATGACCAAAAAGAGGCGAGGCCATCTACCTGCCGAACATGCCCGAAAGAAAAACTGACGCAAACCTTGAAACAATTAGAAACAATCTAGGTGAAGAATTGAAAAAGAAAAAAACAAATAGAATCATGATTCTGCAAATGATGGATCAAACATCCCCGATGCGACAACGGGAGATCGTCAGAGATGAGCCTGATGTAAAGGCCGATGGTCGGCTCTCTTCACCGAAGGCCAGGTAAGCTTCTACTTATTCTATTTCAAAGTAAAATAAATTAATGCTGTGGTCGTAATGATTTCAAGCTCAATTATGTCTAATGTTATTCAGTGGATCAAACTCACGTTTAATGTACATTTCCCCCGCTTCCCCCAACCCACATATTTTCAGGTGTGTGCTGAGTTCAACAGAGTAGCCAGCAAGAATCTGGAGGGAGATTTCTTTGAGGCGCTGGACCAGCTCATTCCTCGTTTCTTGAAACTGTTCAAGGACAGAAATGGGGCCGTTGGGCAGAAGTTGACAGAACTCATGCAGGACATCAACTTTGCAGTAAGGAATTTTATATAACGTCTTCACATTTTGTCAAGGGTGATTTCAGTATCTTGTAAGACCATACTGGTTTTAGTCATTTCCATGGAAAAGTTAAGGGCAGCCACAGACGTAATGATTACCCTCCTTTTTCTCTGTTGCATAAGCATGGGCTGTAAAGTTATTGTATAGTGGCAGACAAGTGGTATTTTAAGGGATCCTGTAGAATTCAAGCAGACTTAAACTTTGTTCTGTTAGGATGTTTAGTTTGTGTCTTGTGAATGTCTTAACCTGTATTGTCTCTGTATCATTAGACATCAGATGTGATAGCCCAGCACTGTCACGTGTCGCTCCTATGTCAAGTTATTGTTTTGTTGTAGATTCTTATTTTTTCGGGTTGTTTTCACATTTCCTGTTTTATTTTTGAATTCCCTGTTTTCCTTGTGTTGTCTTTGTTTTACTACCTGTTGTTTCCTTTTCCCACCGTTAGTGATTACCTGTCCCCGCCCTAATGTTTTGCACCTGTGTCTCATTGTCTTCTCTGTTTGGTGTATTTAAGTTCAGTCTTCCTCTTACTCCAGTGCGAGATTGTCTGCTTCCCCCGTGTACAGCCTTCGAGCGTTTTTCCTTGTGTCCTGAATTATATACCTGATTGTTTCCCTTGGATTTTGACCACTGACTGTATTTTGGATTCTCCCTTTTGCCTGTCGTTTTTGGACACTGTTGCCAGTAGGTTTATTCTGTCTTTTTAAATAAACTTTTGGCATTCCTACGTACCTGAGTCGTGCATTTGTGGGTCCATACATCTGTGAGCCTGATAGTACAATCTCGCCACAATATGGACTCCGCCGGCTCCGACAAGGTACAGAACGCGCTACGAGCTCAAGGACAGCGACTTCATCAGTTTGAGGAGGTACTGTCTGCCATTCAGCGGGAGTTGAGTGGGATGGCGGAGCGTCAGCAGGGATTCCAGCAGGCTGTTGGCGATCAAGTTTCCCGTCTGACTACACAGTTTCAAGCTATCCAGTCTGCTTCCACGCCACCCGTCTCTCAAGACTCCTTGGGCCCGGCTTCTACCTCTGAGCCCTCGGGAGGTGTGGATTCCGCCGCTCCACCCGTTCCGTCGTCTGCCAGTTTCTCTGCTATGCCTCATCTGTCTCGTCCTGAGCGTTTCTCCGGTGAGTCTGGTGACTGTCGAGCATTTCTGACGCAGTGTGGTTTACACTTTGAACTCCAGTCAGTCCATTATCCTACAGACAGAACCAAGATTGCTTACTTGATTTCTCATTTGTCTGGACGGGCTGAGGCATGGGCTACGGCGGAGTGGGCTAGGAATTCGCCTCTATGTGACTCTTTTGCTCACTTTTCTCAGACATTCACTCAGATTTTTCAGCATGTCACTCCGGGTAGAGAGGCGGCCCGGATGCTGGTGAATCTTCGGCAGGGCAGGCGGAGAGTGGCTGACTACGCCATCGAGTTCCGCACGGTGGCAGCAGAGAGCGGTTGGAACCAGACTGCTCTAATGGATGCTTTTCTGTGTGGCCTGTCCAGCGCACTAAAGGATCACCTGGCTGCATTAGATCTTCCAGAGGACCTCGACACTCTCATCGCGCTGGCCATAAAGATCGACAAACGGCTGTTTGAACGTGAGAGGGAGAGAGGTGACGTCAAGAGTTCTTCACGGGATTACTACAGACGGTCCTTTCCTAGCAGCGGGGGCGTGTCCTCGCCGCCACCTCAACCTGTGGATTCTCCGTCGCAGGCTACTAGGTGGGAGGAGCCTATGCAGCTGGGCAGAGCTCGTCTCTCTCCTGAGGAGAGATGGAGGAGGATCAAGGACGGCATTTGCATCTACTGTGGACAGCGGGGCCATTTCATTGGACGGTGTCCAGTAAAAGAAGAGGCTCGCCAGTAAAAGAGAGGATCCTGGTGAGCCATACTTCTGTTACTAACTGTTCCTCTCGTCCCTTGTTTTCTGTGACTGTTGCCTCTAAGGGGATCTCCAGACCTCTGGAGGTTATGGTGGATTCTGGGGCTGATGTCAGTCTCATGGATATTTCTCTGGCTAGAGAATTGGGACTGTGTTCTATTCCTCTTCCTGTACCGCTGAGAGCTACTGCGTTGGATGGTCGGTTTCTATGGCAGGTAACTCATCAAACCTCTCCAGTCATTCTGAGTTTTCCTGACCATCATTCAGAGACTCTTTCATTTTTGCTGGTTAATTCTTCTCTACCTCCAGTTATTCTTGGATTTCCCTGGCTCAGTGAACACAACCCTCACATCGACTGGACCTTGGGGGTTGTCACGGGGTGGGGAGAGGATTGTTCCGGCAAATGCTTCCAATCCAGACCGGCAGGGGGATCAGAGGGGGTCATTTCGGAACCCGCTCTGGGCAGGGTGACTATGGCTCCTGTTCCTACTCAAATTGATTCTGAACATTCCGTTCTTCCCACTGTTAATCTGGAGATCACGGTGGAGGAGAACTTACCTGACCTGTCATCTGTTCCGTCCTGTTACAAGGATTTAGGGGAGGTGTTCAACAAGTCCAGAGCCACTGCCTTACCTCCTCACCGGACGTATGACTGTCCTATTGATCTGTTGCCTGGGTCTGCACCTCCCAAGGGACGTTTGTATTCCCTATCCTCACCCGAGACTGTAGCGATGAAGGATTATATCGATTCGGCTCTGGAGGCTGGAATCATTCGACCCTCATCTTCACCGGCTGGAGCCGGGTTTTTCTTCGTGGGGAAGAAGGACGGGTCATTGCGACCCTGCATTGACTATCGTGGACCCAATGACATTACCGTGAAGAACAGGTACCCCCTCCCGTTACTTTCCTCCGCTTTTGAACTGTTGCAAGGTGCTACTGTTTTTTCCAAACTTGATTTGAGGAACGCCTATCATTTGGTGAGGATTAGGGAGGGGGATGAATGGAAGACTGCCTTTAACACTCCTAGTGGACATTATGAATATTTGGTTATGCCTTTTGGTTTGACCAATGCCCCTGCTGTTTTTCAAGCTTTGGTCAATGATGTACTCAGAGATATGCTAAATGTCTTTGTGTTTGTGTATCTTGATGACATACTGATTTTCTCCTGTAACCTTGATGAGCATATTAACCATGTCCGTGCTGTTTTACAGAGACTTCTGGACAATGATCTGTTTGTCAAAGCAGAGAAATGTGAATTTCATGTTCCCAAGGTTTCCTTTTTGGGCTATGTTGTGGCCGAGGGGGAGATGAGCATGGATCCAGAGAAAGTCAAAGCTGTCAAGGAGTGGCCCACCCCCACTAACCGCAAGGAGGTTCAACGGTTTCTGGGGTTTGCTAATTTCTATCGGAAGTTTATCAGAAATTTCAGTTCTGTGGCTACACCATTACATAAACTAACCTCTTCTAAGTCCAGGTTTGTGTGGTCTCCTCAAGCGGACTCTGCCTTCCAGGTTCTGAAGGAACGTTTTGTGACGGCTCCTGTTCTTACCATGCCTGACCCCTGCCGACAGTTTGTGGTAGAGGTGGATGCCTCAAATGTTGGGCTGGGTGCCATTCTGTCTCAACGCCTTTCCACGGATGGTAAGCTTCACCCCTGTGCTTTTCTCTCTCGGAAATTGTCACCTGCTGAAAGGAACTATGATGTTGGCAATCGGGAGTTGCTGGCAGTTAAGGTGGCGTTGGAGGAGTGGAGACACTGGCTGGAGGGGGCAGAGCATCCTTTCTTGGTGTGGACCGACCACAAGAATCTGGAGTATCTACGATCTGCGAAGCGCCTAAACTCTCGTCAAGCCAGGTGGGCTTTGTTTTTTAATCGTTTCAACTTCTCACTGTCATATCGTCCCGGTTCCAAGAATACCAAACCCGATGCCTTATCCCGACTGTTTGACACTGATTCTCTCCCTAAGTCAGTCGAGACCATTCTTCCAGGCTCATGTGTCGTTGGTGCTGTGTCGTGGGAGGTGGAAGAAAGGGTCAAACGTGCTACCATTGACTTACCTGTCCCGGTCAGCTGTCCACCGAACCGATTGTTTGTCCCTTCTGAGCTCAGATCTCAAGTTGTCCATTGGGCCCACTCCAGTATGTTGTCGTGTCACCCAGGAGTGAAAAGGACTGTTTTTGTGGTGCGACAACGGTTCTGGTGGCCCGGGATCGTGGACTCTGTTAAGGAGTATGTGGCGGCCTGTCCTGTGTGTGCCCAACACAAGTCTTCGCACCAACCCCCTGCTGGATTACTTCACCCTCTTCCGGTGCCCTCTCGACCGTGGTCGGACATATCTCTGGATTTTGTCACAGGTTTGCCCCTTTCTGAGGGGAATACTACTATCCTCACCATTGTTGACAGATTTTCCAAGATGGTTCATTTTGTTCCGCTGCCCAAGTTACCCTCTGCTAAAGAATTGGCGGAGGTTATGCTTTCCAATGTTTTCAAGCTTCATGGTCTTCCCAGGGACGTGGTGTCGGATCGAGGACCCCAGTTCATCTCTCGCTTCTGGAGGGCGTTCTGCAATCTCCTGGGGGCTACTGTGAGTTTGTCCTCGGGATATCACCCCCAATCTAATGGCCAGTCGGAGCATCTTAATCAGGAGTTGGAGGTGGGGCTACGATGTTTGTCCTCCAGGAATCCTGCTAGCTGGAGCAAACAGCTGATTTGGGTGGAATACACCCACAACACTTTGCCCTGCTCCTCGACCGGCCTTTCTCCGTTCCAGTGTGTCTATGGATACCAGCCTCCACTTTTTGCTGATCTGGAACGTGAGGTTGGAGTTCCATCTGCCCAGGCCTTGGTTCGCCGCTGTCGGAGGACGTGGACCAGGGCGCGACAGGTTCTGCTCCATAAGTCATCTATGTACAAGAAGTCTGCTGATCGTCGTCGATCCAGAGCTCCTGTCTACGCGGAGGGCCAGAGCGTTTGGCTGAGTACCCGGAACCTTCCTCTTCGGGTGGCGAGCCGTAAGTTGGCACCCCGTTTTGTTGGTCCATTCCCTGTCAAGAAAATTATTAATCCTGTTGCTTTGAGATTGAAGCTTCCAAGATCCATGAGAGTGCATCCCACGTTCCACGTTAGTCTTGTGAAGCCGGTTCTGGAAAGTCCACTGGTGCCTGCGACCCCCGCTCCCCCTCCTCCGCGCATGATTGATGGTGGCCCTGTTTACACCGTCAAGAGGCTTCTGGCTGTCAGGAAACGTGGCAGGGGTCGTCAGTTTCTCGTGGACTGGGAGGGGTATGGCCCTGAGGAGAGGTCTTGGGTGTCAGCCAGTAACATACTGGACCCTGATCTCATTCATGACTTTTTCCGGTTGCATCCGGAGATTCCTGGGCCGTCTGGTGTCGGCCTTTGAGGGGGGGGTACTGTCACATTCCGCTCCTATGTCAAGTTATTGTTTTGTTGTAGATTCTTATTTTTTCGGGTTGTTTTCACATTTCCTGTTTTATTTTTGAATTCCCTGTTTTCCTTGTGTTGTCTTTGTTTTACTTCCTGTTGTTTCCTTTTCCCACCGTTAGTGATTACCTGTCCCCGCCCTAATGTTTTGCACCTGTGTCTCATTGTCTTCTCTGTTTGGTGTATTTAAGTTCAGTCTTCCTCTTACTCCAGTGCGAGATTGTCTGCTTCCCCCGTGTACAGCCTTCGAGCGTTTTTCCTTGTGTCCTGAATTATATACCTGATTGTTTCCCTTGGATTTTGACCACTGACTGTATTTTGGATTTTCCCTTTTGCCTGTCGTTTTTGGACACTGTTGCCAGTAGGTTTATTCTGTCTTTTTAAATAAACTTTTGGCATTCCTACGTACCTGAGTCGTGCATTTGTGGGTCCATACATCTGTGAGCCTGATAAGCACGCCCTTGGGGACAAGTCCAACGAGTTCTACAGGACAGCATTTGTAAGTATACTTGCACAGAAGAAAAAAAAATCTTGATCTCAATTTGTTTAGCAAATTATCATATCTACTCATGGTTATTTATCTACACAAGATATTTATTTACAATTATCTTGTGCAATGCACATTGGAAATTGCCACTTATTCCCCATATATGTTCAATGTCTTGGGGTGACAAGGGGGCCCATTGGACATTTTACAAAATAGTTTAAGGATATACAGTTGCTATTCTATTCAACCTAACCTACACTTTACTGACTTAAAGGAGACATCTGGGTCTGTTTTCCAAGAGTCTCAGAGTGTTGCAGGAAGCGAAAAACCATAGCAAAGATCCAACGTAGACCTAGATCTCTCCTAGGTGACCTATGGGGAAACCTTTTAAACCTTGCTTTTGGCCTCTTAACATGTTCAGAAAATCATTACAAGAGCTATGCAACATGGTGGGTTCCATGGGAGACACCACTGTGCAAGTATAATTCAATATACATAAATAAATAGCGTGTAAAGCAGCATAAACCTTCACATAACTCGATGGACTTTAACCAACTTCATCAAAAGCAACAGAGGTATGTCACTGCCTGCAAAATATATACTGTTTTTTCCCCCCACACTATTTGAGGTATTGAAGTTCTGAAGGTTCTGGTGCCGGTTTGGGCCTGGCCCCAGTAGCCAGGGTCAATTTAGGACCAATTCAAGTTGTCTCAGACTGCACCTTTAACCTTCATCTTCGTTGATGGTAGACCAGAAATAACATACAGGAGTCCTCTAGTTGAAGTCAATCATCTTTAGTGACAATATTGCAAGTAGTTACAGCTTATGCAGAAGGATCAGAATTCTTTCAAGACTAGCTCACCCTAACACCAACACAGTCTATCCAAAGTCTGACCCCAGACCTATATCTGCCCTTCTCTCTTATCCTCTTCAGGTTCTTCCTCCTCTCAACGTTGCATGCCGCTGATATCAGCTGCACCTGGTCCAGGCATCCTGTTTCCAACCGCGATATTGCGCAAGGCCATCGCAAGGCCTTCACAAATTCTACTTTCTACTTCATTGCTAGGCAACTGAACCACTTTGTACATCTTGACCTTGTGTGTCACCTATCCTAACTTCCTCTTGCTCCAACATGTTTTCATCAGACAAAGACACTCCTGCAAAACATTACACCTTACACAATACTTCAGTTTTATGACACACAGACCATCAAGAGGCCATTAACTATGACATTTCTGAGTAAAAAGACACATATTCCTTCAGTATACACGCACAGGTTTCCCCCATAGGTTAGCTTTGTAGCTTGCCTGATGTGTATATTACGTAGGCGAGATCTAAGTCTAGGTTGGAACCAACATTTTTTTCGAGTTCATATAACAATAGGTGACCCTAGGAAAACAGACCTAGTTTTAAAAAATGGAAATGGAAATCTCCTTTAATGTACACTTTCAGTTGTCTGACAGCATCTGACAGTACTCTCGATCAACAGGGCTATTGGTTGAAAATGACTGGAGTTTTTCTTTAAGTTGACTCATGTACATAGCTTTGTATTTTTAAATCCTGCTCTGTTTTGGCTCATGGATCAACAGTATGTCTGTAAGGAGTATGTGCTGAAAAGTACACCCTGCCTGCAGTGAAGCATGGTAGTGTTTCAGTGCTGTTCTTGGACTGTTTCCCTACTTTTGGCACAAAAAGCTTGCAGTGTGTGAAGGGAAAGGTGGACTCATGTTGTGGTCACAGCTTTGTTCATTAGTAGCAACACATGATTATTTTTGGTCACCCTTTACTGTTTTCAGTTAATTCAGTCAGCTGAACTTAAATGTAGAGTAACGAATCCAAAGACTTGCAAACAACTTTCTTTTGCATATGTGTCTTCACAGGACACTGTGACAGATGGGGCCATCGCATCGGTGACTGTTGCTGTGCTCTCTGTTCTTGGGGAGATTGACGGCGAACATCATTTCCGGGGTCCAAGCTCGTTGCAGCTCCAGCCCAGGTTCCATGCAATTATCCTTGAGGGAAGTATTGTGATGGACAATATTCAACTTCAAGGTTATTACATCTTAGGTTTGGGAGATTTGAGACCTTTGTACCTAAATAGGAATTTCTTAAATGCCTACTTTTCATGGTAGCAACACCCTGTTTAATCTTCTTAGTTCATTCCTAAGTCTTAAAGAAAAACATAAATATATAGTAGGCAAGGATTATGCAATTTTTTTTTCCTTAACAGCGCCATTTAAGGGAACGTCAAAAACTATACAGAACGAGCTGCTGGACTGTATGTTGTCTGTTACAAGGGAAAAAATAATAATCAAAGAAGTCCAGACAAGTGATTTTTTTATCGATCCAGGCAGATGAAACAGATCTTGCCACACAGTCCCAACTTGTGCTTGTACTGCGCTACATCGACGACAAAAACAACGTGCAGGAAAGATTTTTTTGAGTTCATCCCTCTGCAGTCAGCTGCAGCTGAGTCCATTGCTACTGCACTAAAAGAAAGTCTTGCTACTATCCTTCCCTAGGATCAGAAAAGTAAGCTCATCTGCCAGGCATATGATGGGGTCAGCGTGAGGAGGGGTACGCACATCAGCTCAACCTGATAATGCAACAGGCCACCACCTCTCACATATCCAAGGTGAGAGTTTTTGTTTCCAACATTGGTGGATTTGCCAGCTTTTTTTCACCCAAGTGGACAAGTTTCCTGGATAAAGTTCAGGGACGTCGTTAGGCCTATTTTAGGGGGGCTGAAGCTACCCCAAAATGTTCCTAAGCCCCCCCAAATAATAATAAGAAAAATAATAATTAGATTTTTTTTTTTTTTTTTTTACAGTGCACTCTGCATCACTCACTACGTGGAATCAATCTTCCTTCACCATTCATCTGTTGGTGTCGTCGTGCACTGCAGTCTTGTTTCATTTTTATTTCACGAACTGTCACCTGGTGGAAATGGTGTGTTTTAGAGAGAGGGTTACGAGTGGCCACTTGCACGGTAACGGTATGTGGACGAGCGAGGTAGAGAGTTACTGAAGAGAGAGAGGCAGCATTAAAAAAAAGCAGTAAATCAGAGAAATAAAATGTTGTTTTCGCCGATTTATGACTCAAAATGTAACTGTAGCAAGTATCTCACTATCCTTAACGTTATCCAAATTCATAATTGGAAACAACAAATAATATATCCAGCTACAAAAAAGCTGGAAAGTCGAAAGTTAGACAGAAATACAAAGAGTCCATGGCTATGAAGATGATACACCGTCTTGTCTCTTCTCATTGGTTTAAACTGGCAGCTTTCAAAATACCATTTTACATTATTGTTGTGCTGCAGAGCTGTCCTGCTGACATATCATATTCTACAGACTCAAGACATTTTTCTTTGTTTGGTATGAATCCTTACAAAAATCATAATTTTAATATTATACAACAGCATCCCGAAAAGAATAAATTGGCAACATAAAAATAAATTATCAAATGAAATATTAAGTCATAAATTACCCACCAACAACTACACACCAAAAACTACTGTATCTTGTATGGGACAAAAAACTCAAATGGCTCTATTTTTCTTTTGAAAGTCATTGCAACAGTGACAACTAGTGGCCTACTCCAGGTTACTACCTTACATTTACATATATATATATATATATATATATACCATCCACACCATCCTGGGACACAATAGGGAGCGTTTCTCCTTCACAGACCACCTTATCTGTGCCACCTTCTTGCAGGGGGACAGGTTTGAGGAGTACAAGGATACCTTTCCTGAAGATGCATAGAGCGGCACCATGAAGGCGTACCTGATGCTCAGTGGAAGCAAGCTGAACACAGAGCTCAGTCTCATCTACAGCAAGGAAGAGTTCAAAGCCTGCCGTAGCTGTTTATGGAGAATAATCTCAAATAATTCTTTTCAAAAACTGTGACTGTAGTAAAAGTTGTCATTACCACACCTATGACCACGGCTGAAGCTGACAGGTGCTTCTCAACTGCTCAATGGTGTTTTAAGCCCCCAACCAAGCCTTCAAGGCAGCACTGCGACGGTCGTCTTCAAGGCACCTAACCCTAACCTTAACCATAACCATAACCATTGCCTAATCCTAGTGCCTTCCAGGCAGCGCGGCCTGGAAGACGACGTTGGGGGCTTAAAACACCAAACACCTTCTCAACCTTGAAAAGAATAAAAACTTTTCTCAGAAACACCATGACCCAGGAGAGGCTGAATGTATTGGCCATGCTGTCCACGGAAAAGAGACTTGTTACTGAGATGACTGACTTTAATCAGAGTCGTTGAGAAATTTGCTGGCCAGAAGGAAAGGAGAGCAGCATTTATGTTCAAGTAGTTAACATGATTTTTGGTAGCAGGTGGGAGGATATAGTTAAAAAAAACTCAGAGTCACTATCTTCTTATGTTTGTAACTTGAATCTTGTATCGTATTGTCTTGCTCTTCTTAAATACATAGTTGTTTAAATAAAGTACTGCTGGTTGTTTGCCCAATTTCAAACTGCTGCTTTCTGTTTATTTGCCCCCTCACCAAAAACAAGCTCCCCCCCCCAAAAAAAAGTGTTATCACCAGCCGCCACTGGTAGACATCCCAGTATCAATACACATATTAACCCACGCTTCCTCCCGCTTCTGGTGTTCCTGCATATGTACTAACCAGCAGCTGTCAGGTTGCCGGTGAAAGCCCTCCTGTAGTGTTCTCTGTCCTACGGTACTCCGTCATGCTGCCTGGCCCTGTACCCATACATCCATGCCCTGTACCCATACCTGTACCCATACATCCATGCCCTGTACCCATACCTGTACCCATACATCCATGCCCTGTACCCATACATCCATGCCCTGTACCCATACATCCATGCCCTGTACCCATACATCCATGCCCTGTATCCATACATCCATGCCCTGTACCCATACATCCATGCCCTGTACCCATACATCCATGCCCTGTACCCATACATCCATGCCCTGTATCCATACATCCATGCCCTGTACCCATACATCCATGCCCTGTACCCATACATCCATGCCCTGTACCCATACATCCATGCCCTGTACCCATACATCCATGCCCTGTACCGGGGTTATCTTCTGTTTCGGGTAAAGGGGGCTTTGCGTTCTCCTTTACCTTGTTAAGGTAAGCTAGGTCAGCCTCCTTGTGCTCACTTCTCAAATGTACTTTCCAATTCGTGTGATTTTTCCCTGTAATAAATTGTCCACATATTTTACCACCTTCCACTGCAAGGCGCTTTTATCTGACACAGTCATAATCAAATAGGTCTCTGCCGCTTTCTTCCGACTTTCGCTACCGCCATGATGCCAGGCGAGAGGCACGGACATGTTGTGTTCAATTTGACGTGGAATGTCGGAATTTCTGGGTTCCCAGTTGGAAACTATAAATGTCTACGGCATAGACTGAATAAAAAAGGTCTATGGTTGGAAATGTTAACTCGGAGAGATATAACGTTATTTGCTCTATGAAAGCATGGACAAAGATGAAAACTAAGGACATTTACTCAATCATTTTATTTTGGTTTAGTTAGTTTTGCAAACAGACATTACAGTTTTAGTTAGTTATCGTTTTTTTGTAATGCCTCGTTTTTATTTTTATTTCAGTTAACGACTGTTTTTTCCCACCTAGTTTTCGTTATTTCATTTGTTTTCCATGATGATTGTAACCTTGGTGCCAACCCAATTCCCTACAGACTTTGCTACTGCCACCCCCAAAATATATAATATATAAATATAATATCCATAATAATGCATCTGGGAGATTTTGGCTTCACTTTGTACAGCATGATCACGTGTTCCTTTAACCCTCGTGTTGTCTTCCAGCGGACCGTGCACTTGTTGACGTGTTTGTCCCTTTTTTCAAGGTACTTTTTTAAAATTTTTTATTGTTTTGGTGTTTTTTTATGCCGTTTTACACTTCTTTTCACTACCCTGTTTAAACACCACTGACACCAACTCATTACTAGATTTACACTTTTTGGATTTCATGGTCAATAAACCTCATTTATTAAGGAAATGATACCTAATTCATTGAGTTAAAAAAGCTGAAATTGTGAATTATTTAGACCAATATTAAACCTACATTGTGTGATTTTTTTGAGTTGATTCTTAGCAAAAAAAACCTTTGTTCTTTCACAAATATGTACTCATTCATGTGTAATTACTTCCACCAACTAATCAAACGCCTCCATCTTTACAATACAGTAGCCAAAGAGGGACATACCTCCGCCTTTCGCACTTTTAGACTCACCGCGACGAATGCCAGCTGGGAGGGGAAAAAGAGCCTGCCCCCATCAGCCTCTCTGGCTCCACAATTAATATTGTGGAGTCTTTCCGCTTCCTGAGAACTACCATCTCCCAGGACCTCAAGTGGGAGCTGAACATCGTCAAGAAAGCACAACAGAGGATGTACTTCCTGTGGCAGTTGAAGAAATTCAACCTGCCAAAGACAATGATGGTGCACTTCTACACAGCCATCATTGAGTCCATCCTCACATCCTCCATCACCATCTGGTACGCTGCTGCCACTGCCAAGGACAAGGGCAGGCTGCAGCGTGTCATTCGGTGAGCTGAGAAGGTGATTGGCTGCAATCTGCCGCCGCTCCAGGACCTATACGCCACCAGGACTCTGAAGCGTGCTGGAAAGATTGTGGCTGACCCCTCCCACCCCGGACACAAGCTCTTTGAGCCACTCCCCTCTGGCAGGAGGCTGAGGTCCATCAGGACCAAAACCTCACGCCACATAAACAGTTTTTTCCCCTCCGTCACTAGTCTTATTAACAAGGCCCGGAAACCACTCTGACTCTCTCCACACCCCACCTCTGGCTCTACATGCCACTGTACTTAATCTGCTCTTTTTATCTTAATTCTTACTCTCTTATTTTTAATACGTTCTGTGTGTGTATATATACATATATATATTTATACTTATATTGTTTGTTCTGTTTAACCTGTTTGTTTAACTTAGAGAATGTGACATGCACCTACAACACCAGAACAAATTCCTTGCATGTGTAAAAAACGTACTTGGCAATAAAGCTTTTCTGATTCTGAAGAGAATTAAAACGACGATTCAGTTGGTTATCATATACAATTTCACCACTAGATGGGAGAAGATCTTACACAATGTAGCTTTAAAGGAAGGACAATCACAGAAGGGTCAACGTTCAGTCAGGATACGAAAGAAAATGGAACAAAACTAATTCAAAGAAAGTAGCGATCCGATCTTCTGTTGTACTTGTGAAGCGTGTTGTGTGGAATCATCCGTCCCTGTTATTTTTGGGTAATCAAAATGAGGTTGTTAAAAAGAAACCCATATTTCTGAGATAGACAACTTAGATATCGGGTCAAATTTCAAACCCAAAGACAACACAAGGGTTAAGTTGAGGTTATAACCTTTCCCCCCCCCCAGAGAGATGTCATATTTATTTAAACTGCTCTTTGCTGATTATAAACAAAGGAGACAAACATATCTGGTATTACATTTGTTAGGCTTTAATGAATTTGTGCACAAGCTTTCCACTTTTTCAGAGACAAACTGTGATAATGAAGTCAGAGGTTAGACGTCTGCAGGGAGAAACGTGAAGCAGATTCAGCCTGAGAGAAGCCGTCTGTAACTCATCGCAGTTCGCTCGGATTAAAGGGAGACTGCAACCAAAACAGAGTATGCCAACATGTTGAGGAGATACCCGCCTGTTTGTCTCCGCGAGTGTGTGTCCGCGTGTGAGAGAGAGTCTGTGTGAGTGAGTGAATGCGTGTGTGTCTGTGTCTTTGTGTATGTTTATGTATGTGTGTGTCTGTGTCTCTGTGTGTGTGTGTGTGTATGTGTGGTGTCTGTCTGTGTGTGTGTGTATGTGTGGTGTCTGTCTGTGTGTGTGTGTGTGTGTGTGTGTATGTGTGGTGTCTGTCTGTGTGTGTGTGTGTATGTATGTGTGTGTGTGTGTGTGTGTGTGTGTATGTGTGCATGCGTGTGTGTGTGTGCATGCATGTTTCAGGTGAATCTAAATTCAATTTTATTTATAGTTTTTTATATATATATATATATATATATATATATATATACCTATATATTAGGGCTGTCTAACGATTAATTTCTTTTTATTGCGATTAATCGTTCAATTTCTGTAGTTAATCGCGATTAATCGCATATTTTATCACATGATTAAAATTATATTATTTTGCATTTCAGAACAGTTTTTAAGTCCATATTAACAATGGAAAGCCATTCTTACCAGTGGATCTGGATTGGGAATCAAATTTGTATGTTTATTATTTATTTATTTACTGTAAACAAAAGAAAAATGTGTGAATCTGTCATTATTGCACAATTCAGAACATGCCGACCGTAGTACGTCTTTAAGACCTGAGTCCTCTACGATGCTGACAGGTCTGCAGTTAGTTGCCTCCCATTTTGTAAGAGGTGTAGCAATTTTTTGAGCCCGCTAGCATCAACCTGAGTCACGTTAACTGTACTACTATTTTTAGCTCGTAGGTGGTAGCTCCAGCTTGACGTGCTTCGGTGATATTTTAATTCGGCTTTACACAACCTGCATATGGCTTCGACTTGTCTACGAGCTGTCCGGGAGTTTTGGAAAATAAACAGCGCCATTAAGAATTGTGTTGCTGCTGTGTTTCTCCATCATGCTGCAGCCTGCAGCAGCAGGATGTGTTAGGAGGAAGTGGCAGCTTGATGAGAAGTAACGGTGCTGCAAAGGGTCAAAATAGTAGCCTGTTAGGCACCACGCAAAGCCGAGTGAAGTGTAAAATAAATTAATAAATGGTGGCATGCGATTAAAAACATTTACGCGTTAATGCTGACAGCCCTAATATATATATATATATATATATATATATATATATATATATATATATATATATATATATATATATATATATTCGCAACTGAGATTAAAGATTGATTTTCCTCTCGGGGGATTGGCATACTCTGGTTTTTGTGCCTCTTAAATAACACAGAAACACTGTTTCAGGTCCATAGTCACTTCAGTTCACAAGGGAAGGTTAGGTTCTTACTGACACACAGACAGACAGACACACACACACACACACCCACACACACACACACACACACACACACACCTGTATATATGGCACGAAAGCATCCACCTCCATCTGAGAGTCAGCGTGGAGTCCGAACATCTTTTTAAAAGGTCTATTACACTCAAACAGCACTGAAGAAAAACATCACAACCTCTAGCTGATCCAACACAGACGATTAAGCAAAGTTTGTAAAAACAATACAAAGAATATGAAAAGAATTGTGACTAAAAATTGTCGGTTATATTTCAGGCATGCAGGCAAACAAACACAATGTAAACTTCAACACCGGCAACAGGTTCACAATCTCCACAGGCGGACAGGCGGAGGAATGAAAAGGCTCAGAGGTCAGACTTTAAATACTCAATGCATGTTAAATATGTCAATTTACTGGTGTAGTTTGGTATGAAATAAAGGGTAGGGCTGCACGATTTATCAAAAAGTAACTGAAACTGAAATTCAGAACCTTTACTCAACGTAAAATTCCTATGTCGGTTATTTTGTGTTTTTTTTTAAACCCTGTTAATCCTTTCCCCACACAACCTGGAGCCTATGTTCCCATGTTTCTGTGTCTAAGTGACTGATGGGAACAACAATCTGTGACATTGGTCCAGTCGCTGCAGTCGGCAGCGGTGAAACAAGCTACAACGTAAGTTAATAGGACGATTATCCAGCTTGTATTTACCTTCACTAAAGTTCTGTTTTTCCCGCTGACAGGCTCAGATTATTATTCTAAGTGTCTGACAACATTATAGAAAGGATTTCTAAGGAGGTCGACCTTTCTGTTAAAGAGTAAGATCCTTTTTTTAAAACATAAAATCATCTGCAAAATTGCATTCGCTAAACCCACCAGACTCCATGTAAATAAACTGTATAATGTATAATTTTAGCATCGTAAAACACACTTCATTCAAAGTCGACAGAAACAAAATAAAACTATGAAAAGCCGTTTTGGGTCGTCTTTCCACTTTTCCAAACATCACAACTCTAGTGTTGGTTGAAATAAACACATAGTTTACTGATTTACATGTGAAAATATGTTGGCTCTATACACGCTAAAAGTACTGATTTTTTAAATGGAGTCTGGTGGGTTTAGTGTTAGCGACTTCAGAGCTGTTTCTGGTTCAACAGAAAGGTCTTAAAGAGGTTTTAAAGGTCTATCTCTGTAGGGATCCTTCCCATAATGTTGTCAGACACTTATAACAATAATCTGAGTCTGTCAGTGGCAAAACCAGAACTTTTAGTGGACCAAATTGATGATGCACATTTGCCCGATAGGGTTAAATTGCAGCCCGGTCTATGGCTGCCAGTTACAGCGTTCACACTAAATACTGGACCAACTTCAAAGATTGTTGTTCCCATCAAAACATAGGAAAATAGGGTTTAGGTTGAAACAGTAGTTACCATTTAGGTTTAGACAAAAACAGGCAGCTCACGGGACACCAACACTCGTTTCCTGGGTGAAAGTCTTGTTAACTTTTCCAGGACGCAAACTCCGCTCCGGAAAAACAATATAATGAGATGACAAATTTTGGCGTCAGTCAGCGTCCACTAAAAGTTTTCTGTTTGCCGCTGACAGACTCAGATTATTATTCTAAGTGTCTGACAACATTATGGAAAGGATCCCTTCAGAGAGAGACCTTTTAGTTAAAGAGTAAGATCCTTTTTGTTGAACATGCAACCGCTCTGAAATCGCTATCTATTGCAGGTAGATAGTGTAAAGCTTTCGTGACTCTTATGCTTTGGCTACATTGAACAGGTAACGTATACGGACCGTTCGCGGAGCGGATGTGCTGCTGAATGTATCTTTAAAGGCCCTGACACACCAACCCAATAATACGCCGTTGGACAGTCTGGCAAGGTCGGTGACTCAAGTCTGTCTGGTGTGTTCTGTGCCGTCGTGCAGCCGGACTCACTAACCAATCTGATTGGTGGAGCGCTAACCTGGAAATGGCGAGCGGGATGACTACGAACGCCTCTCAAAATCTGACGAAAATCTTTTAAACTGACCTTTGTTGATCTGAAATGAAGACAGATTCAGCAACTGCACGGCCTATTTCTCTCTTAAAATGTTTTCAGAAACACGTTTCGGTGAACTATCTTCGTAAAATACCGGATCGTTTTCCGAACGAGCCGCCATTATGGTCGGTTGTAAAATCCGGGAGCAGCAAGACCCACGTGACGCGTTCGTCCAATCAGCTGCCGGTTTTCATTTTTTGGGCGACAATACAGAGCAGCGCCGCCTGCTGTTATGGAGACGTATTACGTCTCGCGCACGCGCAGAACGTACGCTCAAGTCGGCGTCACTTTGGTGTGCTCTGAGGTACTTTTTTGACAAACTTAGTACAATACGAGATCGTATTTCGAACGAGCCGCCTTTACTATCGCCTGGAGAAGCCAGACCCACCTGACACGTTCGTCATTTCCGGTTTTCATTTTTTGTATTACGTCTCGTGCACGCGAAGAACGTACGCTCAAGTCGGCGTCGCTTCGGTGTGTTCCGAGGCACTTTTTGGACCTCGGGGAGCCGACAGATCAGTCCGACTGCCTTTTTCTGCCGACGGTCGGCCGTCGTGTTGGTGTGTTTAACCGTCTCCACCTACAGCGCCACACGCCGTAGGATTGTGTGAGTCACAGGCGAGACGGAGGGCTTTTTGCTTTGGGATTGTTGTTGTTTCTTCAGTTTTTTGGAGCCGGCACAGAGCTGTGAAAACATCAATCTACTGCCAGCTGTTATCAGAGGACGCAGGTGCAGGAAACAAGAAATAAAAACAGAAAATCTAAAAATTAAACTGCCAATACGCTCACTGACAGTCATTAACGTTTTCGGTAGTTTAATTTAAAAGACATATAGACACTATATGATCCATGTCTGTGCCAAAGGGCTGCACACACCTCGCGTAAAATATATAAATAGAACACTGTCCTGCGTTTAGGCTTGTAGAGCAGATTTCTACGGAGCAGATGCATCACTATGCTGCTCTCTGTCCGTAAACAGTTTCATTGATTCATTGTGTAAACAGTTTCATTGATTAAAGTGGAAGCGCAGTGTTGGAACATCCGCTCCGCGTTCGTTTCGCTGCGATGTAGCCGGCCTGTAAGTGTTTCTTAGGCTACGTTCACACCGCAAGTCTTAATGCTTAATTCGGATTTTTTGCTCAGATCCGATTTTTCTGTTTGGCTGTTCACATGACCTTTTAAAACGTGGCCTATATCAGATTCCAGTGTGGACTGTTTGTGGTTTCGAACTGACCCGCATGTGCAAAAGAACAACAACAATGACATCAGACGCAGCACGCTGTTGCACTAAAGTTAGGGAGGTTATGGAGGAAGTAATGTTTGTGTAATGGCAGCCGTAACATTAATGAGCAATGAGCATCCACTAATTAGGTCTAACACCTCCCTCTCCCTCCACTGACTTGCTCCATGTCTGGTCTCCATTGTGTAGGCCTAGTCCAGTTTTTAACGTTACTGTCTGTGTCTAGGGCTAACTCCCGCCGGCGCATAATTGTGACAAATGTCGATTACGATTGACGTAAAAGTCGCATCGAATCCGCCTTGGTTGTTCACACTGCGGCCACGCTGAAAAAAATCAGACCTGGGTCTGATTCAGGACCACATATGGAAGTGGTCTAAATCGGATTTGAAAAAATCTGATCTGGGCTAGATTTGAGTGTTCACACTACTTCTGAAGAAGTCTCACCTGGTCACTTGGCCCCCCCCCCCCCCCCAAAAAAAGTCAGATTTGGGCCACTTTTGCCTGCAGTCTGAACGTAGCCTTATTCTTTCGTTTACTCTCTAATTCTTTTCCCAGATTTCTTATCTTCTTTTCTTATCATATAGATATATTTTTTTTACTTCATGGACAGATACGATGAAGATGAGGCTCCAAAAGTGCTTCAGAGGAAGAAAGAGAGAAAAGAAAGAATATATTTGAATTAATGTTTAACGTTAAAAGTGTCTTTTGCATAGCTTCCTTTCATTTTGTCTTTTTAAACTCTGGGATCAGAATGTTTTATATTTCTTCTGGGCTCCTACATATTAATACTAACAAATAATCTCAAGTCTTCGCTTCGGGGGAAAGACAGTAAACATCTTCTGTCGGGGGTCAGGGGTCGGGGAGGGTAGAACTACGGAAGCCCAGAGAAGACATACTGAAGTCTTGTACACACATTGTTTTTCTTTTGATCACAACGGAAAATTAAGGCCCTGAACATAACAAGATCTGTTTTCCTGTGAGCATGAAATTACTGTTCCATGATTGAAAAATAAAGTGCTAAAGATGAGGCGAGAAAAGTAATTTTTACCTGTTTTCACAGCTTCTTCCTTTGAGACAGACAACTTTGTTTTTTTACTTTAAATGTCTCCTTGAATACCTGCTTGTTTTTGCTCTCCTTTTATCTACAGAGTCACTACATGTCTTATATTGGTTTGATGAATTTGCAGGTGGGTCTTACTCATGGATGTGTAATAAGACTAGGGGTAAAACCACGTTTGTTCCACTTGCTTCCCTTCCTTAGTCCGTTCGTGAATTCGTCAGCTGTTTGGATGGAGTTAGCAACGGCTTTCAGGAAGACTGCTCTCTGTATCCTCACTCATAGCTCCTCAGAGATCCCTCCTCCATCCTCACTCATAGCTCCTCAGAGATCCCTCCTCCATCATAGCTCCTGAGATCCCTCCTCCATCCTCACTCATAGCTCCTGAGATCCCTTCTCCATCCTCACTCATAGCTCCTGAGATCCCTCCTCCATCCTCACTCATAGCTCCTCAGAGATCCCTTCTCCATCCTCACTCATAGCTCCTGAGATCCCTTCTCCATCCTCACTCATAGCTCCTCAGAGATCCCTCCTCCATCCTCACTCATAGCTCCTGAGATCCCTTCTCCATCCTCACTCATAGCTCCTGAGATCCCTCCTCCATCCTCACTCATAGCTCCTCAGAGATCCCTCCTCCATCCTCACTCATAGCTCCTGAGATCCCTTCTCCATCCTCACTCATAGCTCCTGAGATCCCTCCTCCATCCTCACTCATAGCTCCTCAGAGATCCCTTCTCCATCCTCACTCATAGCTCCTGAGATCCCTTCTCCATCCTCACTCATAGCTCCTGAGATCCCTTCTCCATCCTCACTCATAGCTCCTGAGATCCCTTCTCCATCCTCACTCATAGCTCCTGAGATCCCTCCTCCATCCTCACTCATAGCTCCTCAGAGATCCCTTCTCCATCCTCACTCATAGCTCCTCAGAGATCCCTCCTCCATCCTCACTCATAGCTCCTCAGAGATCCCTCCTCCATCCTCACTCATAGCTCCTGAGATCCCTCCTCCATCCTCACTCATAGCTCCTGAGATCCCTCCTCCATCCTCACTCATAGCTCCTGAGATCCCTTCTCCATCCTCACTCATAGCTCCTGAGATCCCTCCTCCATCCTCACTCATAGCTCCTCAGAGATCCCTTCTCCATCCTCACTCATAGCTCCTCAGAGATCCCTCCTCCATCCTCACTCATAGCTCCTCAGAGATCCCTCCTCCATCCTCACTCATAGCTCCTGAGATCCCTCCTCCATCCTCACTCATAGCTCCTGAGATCCCTCCTCCATCCTCACTCATAGCTCCTGAGATCCCTCCTCCATCCTCACTCATAGCTCCTCAGAGATCCCTTCTCCATCCTCACTCATAGCTCCTCAGATCCCTCCTCCATCCTCACTCATAGCTCCTCAGAGATCCCTCCTCCATCCTCACTCATAGCTCCTCAGAGATCCCTCCTCCATCCTCACTCATAGCTCCTGAGATCCCTCCTCCATCCTCACTCATAGCTCCTGAGATCCCTCCTCCATCCTCACTCATAGCTCCTGAGATCCCTTCTCCATCCTCACTCATAGCTCCTGAGATCCCTCCTCCATCCTCACTCATAGCTCCTCAGAGATCCCTTCTCCATCCTCACTCATAGCTCCTCAGAGATCCCTCCTCACTCATAGCTCCTCAGAGATCCCTCCTCCATCCTCACTCATAGCTCCTGAGATCCCTCCTCCATCCTCACTCATAGCTCCTGAGATCCCTCCTCCATCCTCACTCATAGCTCCTGAGATCCCTCCTCCATCCTCACTCATAGCTCCTCAGAGATCCCTTCTCCATCCTCACTCATAGCTCCTCAGATCCCTCCTCCATCCTCACTCATAGCTCCTCAGAGATCCCTCCTCCATCCTCACTCATAGCTCCTCAGAGATCCCTCCTCCATCCTCACTCATAGCTCCTGAGATCCCTCCTCCATCCTCACTCATAGCTCCTCAGAGATCCCTCCTCCATCCTCACTCATAGCTCCTGAGATCCCTCCTCCATCCTCACTCATAGCTCCTGAGATCCCTCCTCCATCCTCACTCATAGCTCCTGAGATCCCTCCTCCATCCTCACTCATAGCTCCTCAGAGATCCCTTCTCCATCCTCACTCATAGCTCCTCAGATCCCTCCTCCATCCTCACTCATAGCTCCTAAGAGATCCCTCCTCCATCCTCACTCATAGCTCCTGAGATCCCTCCTCCATCCTCACTCATAGCTCCTCAGAGATCCCTTCTCCATCCTCACTCATAGCTCCTCAGAGATCCCTCCTCCATCCTCACTCATAGCTCCTCAGAGATCCCTCCTCCATCCTCACTCATAGCTCCTCAGAGATCCCTTCTCCATCCTCACTCATAGCTCCTCAGAGATCCCTCCTCCATCCTCACTCATAGCTCCTGAGATCCCTCCTCCATCCTCACTCATAGCTCCTCAGAGATCCCTCCTCCATCCTCACTCATAGCTCCTCAGAGATCCCTCCTCCATCCTCACTCATAGCTCCTCAGAGATCCCTCCTCCATCCTCACTCATAGCTCCTCAGAGATCCCTCCTCCATCCTCACTCATAGCTCCTCAGAGATCCCTCCTCCATCCTCACTCATAGCTCCTCAGAGATCCCTTCTCCATCCTCGCTTATAGCTCCTCGTGATCACTACTCCCTCCTTCATCCTCGCGACAGGAACAAGAGCTTTGCTAGGAGGAGATTTCAAATAAGAGACTGAAGAAGCAGCCCTGGATACAACGTTCAGAGTTGCTCAGTGGCGCATGAAACCAAAAAAGTTCATCTTCCTCGTATACACTGACCCTGATTATCGGTGCTGCTTCCTCACTGTGCGGCCCGTAGAGCAGGAGCACTAGAGACTCCGAGACTAGAGACTGGCGCTCCGTTAACTCAAATGTGGATTAAATGATTTAATCGTGCAGCTCTTGTAGACTTTCTAAATGTTATCAGACCGAATGGATCAAATTCTGAAAGTGAAACGAGTCATTTCGAGCTTCTGGAGTTATATAAACAGCGTCTCTTGGACAATGGACTCAGATATTGAGTCCCACGGAATCTGTTTCAGGTCGGCGTGTTCAGATTTAACTGAGTTCTGACTCAAAGACGAAGGAAAAGTGAGATTCTGCTGAATTATTTTCTGATTTCTGGAAAACAAACCTGTTATGTTGGCACCTTGAAACTAATTCCTTGTGATCACAAGAACAACTCTGTCTCTGAGATTGTGTGGAGGAACAGAAACAGTGGGAACCTTCACACTATATATAACAACATTAAGACGCCTGAAACGCCTCCCAGTCCTCCAACAGGAGAACGTATTAATACTTATTTGAGAACATAATCCGAACCAGCATTAGGAAACCCCCGAAATGCAAGGCCTTATGGGTAGAAAGAGACGGATGTAAGAACAAAACAAAGTCTCACTCCAATAAACTACGCTCACACTAAAATATTAGTGAAACTATGATGCTCTGTGAATCTAAAAGGAAATTAAAAACAAGGGATGCACCGAATGCAGATTTTTGGGGTTCGGCCGAATACCGAATTCACTGGTTAAGATTTTGCCGAATCTGAATACCGAATACCGAATCCTACTCCCAGTTTTTAGCTGTGACTGTCCTTCCTTTGCCGTACCTGAAGTTGCTGCATTCTGGCTGCTGTCTGTAGATTCCTTCATGCACAACTCATATTCTTCCGGATGTTTCATACCAGATGTTGTAACAGCGGTGATGTTGTGTATAGTTTAGGGTCCTCGCCACCACCAGACTAATCAGCATTGTAAATTGAACATGTAGCTGGACTTGAATGGCCTTCTTTTGACTGAAAGTACTGCCAAACTACACTTTTTCTGCTCACGAGTTCCATTTCCACTTTCTCACAGCCTACTGCATTGAACGCTCCACCTACGTAAACACCTTCCCGTAATCAACGGCGCCGTCATTACGGCGACCAGCGTAGCGCGCGGAGTGCAAGCGTAGGGTTCGGTTCGCTGGGAAAAAAATTCTAAGGTTTGGCAGAAACCCAACCCCGTCAAAAAGCCCAATATTCAGCCGAATCCTGGATTCGGTGCATCCCTATTAAAAACGGAGGCGAGTCATCTTCTCTCTTCCGGTTCAGATCCGAGACACTGAACTGCAGTGAGACAACACACGTCCGGAGACAAAGACACACAAACAGAGTCCCTCTCCGCCGCCGTCAGTCGGCGTAGTGCATGATGGACTCCACGTAGTTTCCCGGGAAGAGGCCGGTGGTGGCGTTCATCACGCCTTCGTACCAGCCGTCCTCGTTCTTCTTGATGACGTAGATGATCGATCCTTCCTGGAACGACAGCTCGTCCTCTTTGTCGGCCGCGTAGTCGTAGATGGCCACCACTGGGGGGCGACAAACACACCGCAATATTATTAATAATAACTATTAACTAACTAACTAATATTTATATGTTAAATAAATCAAATCACTAATGATCAGTAAATGATCAGTTCACGACTTTCATTGAATTTGGGTGCGTTATTCAATTGTTGCAACCCCACAATACAACACACAACACAATGTAAGCTGGGAATAATCCAACTATAAATGGAGGAACCTCTGTGTGTCTGCTTTAGTGTAGATATGATTGCTATTTCATTGTTAAAGCAGCCATATTATGCTCATTTTCAGGTTCATAATTGTATTTTAAGGTTGTACCAGAATAGGTTTACATGGTTTAATTTTCAAAAAACACCATATTTTTGTTGTACTGCACCGCTCTCTCTCACTGCTGCAGATCCTCTTTTCAGCTGGTCTCTGTTTTAGCTACAGAGTGAGACCTCTTTTCTTCTTCTTCTTCTGTACTATCTTTGATTGCACTTGCACATGTGCAGTAGCTCAGATGTAGATCATGTCAGCTAGCTAGCTCCATAGACAGTAAAAGAAAGGCTGTTTCTACAACTTTGGTCAATTACAAGGCAGGATTAGCTGGGAGACTTCTAAATGAGGGCGCACATGGAAGTAGTTCTTTTGTAGATTATGGTGAACTTGTGTGTGTTGTAGCAGTGCTTTGCTATTGAGAACGAGGTAGCATGCTAGCGTTAGCATGCTAGCGTTAGCATTAGCGTTAGCATGCTAACGCTACGAGCTAATGGTTGCGGTCAGCCTGCTCGTTTCGGCTTGTGACGTCACAAGCCGTGCCGATTTTGACCAGCTCACCCAGAGACTGAAGGCAGGACACATTCAGAAACCGTATCTCACTCTAAACAGCATGGATGGATTTTTTTCAAAGTTTGTATGTGTGTGGAAGCACCAGAGACACAACATAACACCCCAAATCCCAGAAAAAGTGATTTTTTCATAATATGGGCACTTTAACAAAAAAGAGAGAGGAGGGAGGGAAAGCCTGTATAAGGCAGAGGCAGTAATACAGTATATTGACAATAATAATACCTTGTTTACATTATTGAATGTGAATTTGTTAAGCACCATTCAACTAAAAATATGACTGAAATAATGGATTTATTCAGGAATGTGTATGTTTAGTTTATGTGTTAAGTTCATTAAATGACTAGAAGCATTACACATTTGAATATGATAAAAATAAATGCTGGTAAAATTAACTTTGATTGCAGTATATATTTAGTTGTTTCCATTAATTTGGTAGCTATACTTGTCTAATTGGATGATACGGGTTACAGCATCCTACTGGTGGCTATCACAAATGTTGCACATCCCTGGTGTACAGGAGATGGAGGGGTCGGGGGAGAACAATTTTTTTGCAAAATGTTTTTCAGTTCCAAGGCTGTGGGTACGTCTTTTTTTCTCCAAGTTTGTCACTTTTTTCAAAGTTTTTGAAGTTTGTCACCTTTTTTTGAAGGTTTTGTCGTTTATTTTGACCTATTCTTGCCTTTCTTCCTTACTTTTTTCTACTGTCTTTTTTTCTTCAAAGTTTTTTTTTTTTTTAAAAGAAAATTTTTTGGGCTTTTCCGCCTTTAATGGACAGGACAGCTAGGTGAAAAAGGGGAGAGAGAGGGAGGAAGACATGCAGGAAATTGTCACAGGTCGGACTCGAACCATGGACCTCTGCGTCTTGGCATAAACCTATAGGTATATGGTACCAGCTCGACTCGCCTCGACTCTACTCGACTTTTTTGGTTTTCCATTACGAAAAAAAGTCCCTGGTACCTGCTAACAGGTACTTTTTTTTGTACCTCCTCAGTCGAGGTTCCCAGCGAGCTGAGGCGAGCCGAAAAGGTGACGTGAAAGCGACAGACGGGGGTGTCCTGAACAAACCCGCTATTATAACAGTTTAGCCAGCTGTGTTTTTTTTGCTGCCTCCAGCTTCTTTAGAAACAGAATGTGTCTTCTGGCAACAACACACACCTTCCACATTCTGTGTGTGTGTACGTTAGGTCACGGTAGTTCACTGCGGCGCCGCTTGTTTACAGTTCTGCGGAGGCTCCGGCAGAGCTTTCGCCGTAGCCTAACTACACACACACATGCTGGCTCCACACACACACCAGCGCACAAGTATAAACATCAGGCCACTTTTACACAGGCTACGGAGAAAGCTCTGCGTGGAGCCTCCACAGAACTGTAAAACAAACTCAAGTGGCCTGATGTTTATACTTGTGCGCTGGTGTGTGCATGGATACGGCATAACGACCAGCCGCGCTGAGGCGGGACTAAAATCTGCAATGGAAAACGGACGCCCAGTGTGTCGAGTCGAGGCGAGTCGAGCAGGTACCATGTAATGGAAAACGCCAATACTGTATGTTCGCCTGCTCTACCTACTGAGCCAACCCGGCCAGTTCTTCGAACTTTTTGTCACTTTTTTTTCGAAGTCGCTTATTTGAAATTTTTGTCACTTTTGTCGCCCTAGTGTTGCCTTCCTTCTTTCTACTGTGTTTTTATGACTATGTTCGACTTATTCTTGCCTTCCTTCCTTCTTTCTACCGTCTTCTACCAAGTTTTTGTCTCCTTTCTTCATCATCATATAAATGTTTTCCAGGTCCAAGGCTGTTGTTCAGTAAATCTATCGCTGACATCGCTGTATTCTTCCTCTTTATAGAGACTTTTATTTCTACCAAAACATTAATCGTGCTGGTTAGGGGGTACATGGCTTAAAAACACTGTTCAAAGGGGGAACATTACTGAAAAAAAGCTTGAGAACCACTGCTCAACGGTACCGCTGATGGCGACTACATCATATCCGTTCAGATAGAGCCTGTATCAGGGCCATATTTAGTCCAGATAGAGCCTGTATCAGGGCCATATTTAGTCCAGATAGAGCCTGTATCAGGGCCATATTTAGTCCAGATAGAGCCTGTATTAGGGCCATATTTAGTTCAGATAGAGCCTGTATCAGGGCCATATTTAGTCCAGATAGAGCCTGTATTAGGGCCATATTTAGTCCAGATAGAGCCTGTATCAGGGCCATATTTAGTTCAGATAGAGCCTGTATCAGGGCCATATTTAGTCCAGATAGAGCCTGTATCAGGGCCATATTTAGTTCAGATAGAGCCTGTATCAGGGCCATATTTAGTTCAGATAGAGCCTGTATCAGGGCCATATTTAGTTCAGATAGAGCCTGTATCAGGGCCATATTTAGTTCAGATAGAGCCTGTATCAGGGCCATATTTAGTTCAGATAGAGCCTGTATCAGGGCCATATTTAGTTCAGATAGAGCCTGTATCAGGGCCATATTTAGTTCAGATAGAGCCTGTATCAGGGCCATATTTAGTTCAGATAGAGCCTTTTTCCAGGGGAAAAGGAGCGAAAGCAGA
>NC_050180.1:40243847-40246347 GCF_008315115.2 Sander lucioperca
TGCAGTTAATACATTTCAAAAAGTCTAAGATATTTGACTTCTGAGGGATTTTCTGAGTCTCAACGTGGACAAATCTGCCACCTTCTGCTTTGAGCGCCGCGTGATTACAGTTTGAGTCCCGGTCTTTATGGTTTGGTGCACATCGAGCCAGAAAAAAATGTCAAAAACTGCCACAAAAACGTCGGAATAGAAGCGACAAAAACTTAAAAAAAAAAAAAAAAGGCACTAAAAAAAAAAAAAAAAAAAATGACAGAAATAGCGGTAAAAATGTCCCCAAAAAAAGCGCACAAACGTCAAAAACACAGCACCAGTATGCATACTGTAGATGGATACGCACGCACGGCAGACATGTTGACATGTCATAGTAGGAAAAGCACAGGTGTATTCAAGAATTAGAGATGGTCCGATACCATTTTTTGCTTCCCGATACCGATTCTGATACCTGAACTTGCGTATCGGCCGATACCAGTGTGTCATATATTTCATTATGTTTTAACAGCTGTATACTACTATCTCTGTATAGATGATATGATGTATAACAGCTGTATACTACTATCTCTGTATGATATGATGTATAACAGCTGTATACTACTATCTCTGTATGATGATATGATGTATAACAGCTGTATACTACTATCTCTGTATAGATGATATGATGTATAACAGCTGTATACT
The DNA here is from genome assembly GCF_008315115.2 of Sander lucioperca. Classification (NCBI taxonomy): domain Eukaryota; kingdom Metazoa; phylum Chordata; class Actinopteri; order Perciformes; family Percidae; genus Sander; species Sander lucioperca. The sequence goes on from NC_050180.1 coordinate 40,244,523, forward strand.
ACTATCCCTGTATAGATGATATGATGTATAACAGCTGTATACTACTATCTCTGTATGGATGATATGATGTATAACAGCTGTATACTACTATCTCTGTATAGATGATATGATGTATAACAGCTGTATACTACTATCTCTGTATGATGATATGATGTATAACAGCTGTATACTACTATCTCTGTATGATGATATGATGTATAACAGCTGTATACTACTATCTCTGTATAGATGATATGATGTATAACAGCTGTATACTACTATCTCTGTATGATATGATGTATAACAGCTGTATACTACTATCTCTGTATGATGATATGATGTATAACAGCTGTATACTACTATCTCTGTATAGATGATATGATGTATAACAGCTGTATACTACTATCTCTGTATGATGATATGATGTATAACAGCTGTATACTACTATCTCTGTATAGATGATATGATGTATAACAGCTGTATACTACTATCTCTGTATAGATGATATGATGTATAACAGCTGTATACTACTATCTCTGTATGATGATATGATGTATAACAGCTGTATACTACTATCTCTGTATGATGATATGATGTATAACAGCTGTATACTACTATCTCTGTATAGATGATATGATGTATAACAGCTGTATACTACTATCTCTGTATGATATGATGTATAACAGCTGTATACTACTATCTCTGTATGATGATATGATGTATAACAGCTGTATACTACTATCTCTGTATAGATGATATGATGTATAACAGCTGTATACTACTATCCCTGTATAGATGATATGATGTATAACAGCTGTATACTACTATCTCTGTATGGATGATATGATGTATAACAGCTGTATACTACTATCTCTGTATAGATGATATGATGTATAACAGCTGTATACTACTATCTCTGTATAGATGATATGATGTATAACAGCTGTATACTACTATCTCTGTATGGATGATATGATGTATAACAGCTGTATACTACTATCTCTGTATAGATGATATGATGTATAACAGCTGTATACTACTATCTCTGTATAGATGATATGATGTATAACAGCTGTATACTACTATCTCTGTATGATGATATGATGTATAACAGCTGTATACTACTATCTCTGTATAGATGATATGATGTATAACAGCTGTATACTACTATCTCTGTATAGATGATATGATGTATAACAGCTGTATACTACTATCTCTGTATAGATGATATGATGTATAACAGCTGTATACTACTACGCTCAGATGCTTTTTTATTTTTTTTTGACCCGACGTAGTTCAGGCGGCAGGCTGGCGGCTGCCTAAACTGCAAAGTGCTGCGGGAAACCCTGCTATTTTTAGATTTACACGTGAGTGACGCTCATAGACAGTTAAAGAAACGCGCCGCATCGACGCAAATTATTTGTATTGACGCATTTACGTAATCGATGATGTCGACTACGTCGACGAATCGTCCCAGCCCTACATATTATTTCTATCTTTGTTGTCGGTCTGGTTCAGGTTAAACTCTTTGTGAAACGTGAACTTTCTTTGATTCTGCAGTTTGACAGTCAGTTATAACGGTAAAAGAACATAAATAAACTACTTTAACGTAGATTTTCTTTAGGGCTTTATTACGTGGTATCGGATCGGTGCATTAACTCCAGTACTTCCCGATACCGATACCAGCGTTTTAGGCAGTATCAGAGCCGATACTGATACTGGTATATCATCTCTATTCAAAACCATTAATGATGGCTGCGTTCCACTTAGGAGAGGTCCTGGTATTGTTCATGCTGACTCACTGAAATATCTCACTGGGACACTTGATGGAACTGAGCCATCGTTA